>NW_027127316.1:0-15000 GCF_037325665.1 Littorina saxatilis
CCTCTCTCTCTCTCAGTCACTCTCTCTCTCTCTCTCTCTCTCTCTCTCTCTCTCTCTCTCTCTCTCTCTTTCCCTGCCTCACAAACACAAATACACACGCACTAACACACACAAAGCAGCAGGCCGGGATGCGGCAAATTGGGTAAGGCAGACTGGGATACGGCAAGTTGGGAGAGGCAGGATGGGATGCCGCCAACGCATCTAGCAGTGCAAATTCTACAGGGGGGGCGTTCTTTTAAATCAAGTTTTGCCCAGTTTTGATTTTGCCGGTTTTGGTAATCCTACATTCCTCCGTGCGACAGCGGACTAAATGCGCATTTAAAACTATTTAGATGTTTTGCTTAAATTTTGACTTGGAGCGAAATAAATTAAAACATCTTGTTCGTTGTGCTTTTGTTTTAAATTAAAGCGTATTCCATTTCTAAATTAAATATCACTTGCCTGTTAACTCTTTATTGTTGTTGCAATAGTTGTATATACTTGGAAGAAAAAAAAGGCATACAACGAGACAGTTATGGTAGCCTGATTTAGACCACCCAGATACGGTATTTGCAAAATATTTATCTCTTTTATATTATTTTTCAAAATTGTTGTTTATGAAATCGAAAAATTACATCGAAAAATGTCACTATTCGATGTTCCCTCACTCAATCTGGGTGGGAAGGGCTTTCTTGAAGCAGACACCGGCGCTTGCTAAACGATTGCCGCTTAAGCGGAGGGGAGTCAAGCGTGATTAAGTGCCTGGCCTGCCAATTGACACCTACCGGCGAAAACACATAATAGGCCACAGTTTCTCTATTTTTCACATAACGTTTCACTCTTAAAGTTTTTAACAAAAGGTGGTCCTTAGTTTTAACATCTTTTTTGAAATAATATATGAATTAAAGATTATGCTTTTAATGGACACATTTTTCACACACATGACCAGGAAACCGGATTACGTAAGCCGTGTCAGCTGCAACCTTTGTAAAAGTCAACGTAACTCGAGAACGGCATTGAAGTACTTTCGGTGTTCTTTACATTGTCCAAGAAGCAATGCACATGAGTATACTTGACACACTCGGGTTGTGCTTGGTTTGGCCATAAACACTATCTAGTCAAGGACGTCGTAAAATGGCCCTCGGTCAAGTTTTCACCGAGAACCATTTTATGATGTCCTTGACTATTATGTGTTAGTCGGCTTAGAATGTGCGCGCAGGTTTGAAAGTTTTGAACCATTCGATTATCTCAACAGACATCCTTTGATGTAGTGGAGTAGTGGTAGGTGTCACGAAATGGGATATAAGTCTGTGATAAAGGTGATGTTTATTATTATGAAAATGTTCGTGCCACCCACGCGCTTTTTCACGCTAGAAGCCAACAAAAAAGTTTATTTCATGTTGATTAATCACATTACTTATGAAAGTCTTATGTTTTCTCGTGCGCACGTGTGCGTGTGTGTGTGTGGGAAAATATTAAACAGCTGTGCTTTCATGTTACCATTCAGAGAGTGCTTTGATCATAATTAAGCTTTAAGCCCGCGTGAGAAACAGACGATACTTCTGCACGTATGGTTTGATATCTGCCGGGAACATTTTTTATGACTTGTATAATTTGACTGATTAGGCAAAGGGATTACACGAAACCGACTCAAGCCTTGTTGAATGTCAAAGAATTCAAGCATGCCGAAGTGTCTGTACGGGCCTGAGGAAAAGCACCTTCGGTAACCGTTTCATGTCCAATCCTAAAACGTGTATGGGAATACTTTAAGCATAACATTCGGGTGGTTTTTTTCCGAATAGAAAATATATAATACATCCATGCGATTGTATGGAATAACTCTGTTAAGTGTTTTTGTTATTGTTGCCAGAACAGCATGATCATATTCTGTAAGATAAAATCGGTTATTGTCAGTTTGTTTGTTTCCTTTTGTACACAGCGAAAACAAAATCGAATAGAAATTATACATCCATGCATTTTTCATGGAATAACTCCCTGAAGTGGTGGTGTTGTTGTTGTTGTTGTTGTTGTTGTTGTTGTTGTTGTTGTTGCGAGAACAGCTTGATAATATTCTGTGAGATAAAATCGGTTTTTGTTAGTTTGTTTTATTTTGTACAATAAAGATATTAAACATTTTTCGCCAAGATTTCATGGTCTCGCCTAGGGGACAATGGCCGCAAGCATAAACGTTGTTTTGACCACGAGTTGAATGTATGTAAATTTCTATTTGTGTCCCCAGAATAAGATTCTATTTGGGACATGAGGTGGTTGTACGCTAAGAAAAAGCTGGGTGTGTGGGGGTGGGGCCGGGAGGATGACGGGAGTGGGGCTGTACAAGTTAAAAGTTGCGTTGATAAAAGTTATAAGCGTTTGGTATTGGGCGTTGAGAATCATCCAATACAATTGACACTGGACATTTGAAGACGCAACAGTGGTCGACACGGGGAGCATCATAAACACCGCCCAATTGGATTGCATGACTTGACCGTCCTGCAGTGATGTCGTTCTCGTCGGCTATTGGTCAGTGGATTTTGAGAGCGCACGTGCCGGACAATTAAGGTGTTCATATGATTGGTCAATACACTGACACAGTTCTCACCCCTTTGAGAGGTCGTGGCCTACATAAAGTTAGTTCGTTTCGCAAATTAGCAAAAGTCCTCAAAAAAGTCGATAGTCACAGAGACTTTGTGTTCATAACAACCCAAAAACCAGAAGAAAAAGACCTGAGAGGCTACCTGGAGCTCTGCCTCACCTCTATGGTGACTGCTAGGCAGAAGCAGAGCCCCGAGGCTCTCATCAACTTATTAACGGATACCTACTGTTTTGTGACAAAAAATAAAGTGTCCGTCCCTAAACCAGACACCTATCTCATGGCCCTCAGCGCTCTCGCGGGGAGCAGAGATCTGTCGTCTGAGGAAATTCTTACAATTAAAAAATCACTGTAAGTCCCTTTTAATTCTGGACTCCCTAAATGGGGGGCAAAATAAAATAAAGCCAGCATAAATATATGATCGTCATTTGTCAACGGTATTAACTTAAACAAAGGGGACACACAGCTCGCAGGGAGGGAAGGGCAGTGCCCCACCTCGCGGGCGTGTGCGTGTTTTTTTTTTTTTTTTTTTTTCCTGATGGTTTTAAACTCCTGTTTTCGGATTACACAATAAACATAAAAACATGATTATATAAACGAGAGGATAGCTGTTTCCTCTCTCAGTTAATACTGCTAATGTGACGTCGCCTCCCCTGCGACTATTGTAGTGGCGGGGAGGTCGACGGACAACGCAGATAGATATTTTTATCCTATTTAAAATTAACAAATGCCGCATAGCAACTCATGCGTGCGTCAATGAAATGATGTATCCAAATGTTACTACCCTATAGAAGATCAGTATTACGTTTTGCGCATGTTCTTTATATTTTTCTCACAATGTTGTCACTTTTAAACCTTCTAACAGGTGGTCCTGAGTTTTATCTTTTTCTTAACGAAACTAAAATTGAATTAAAAATCCATGTTTTTAATGGTCCTTCCCCTAGGAAGTCAACGCATATAAAGGAAAAATTATCCCCGAGTATATTTCTCATTGCCCCACCCCCCTCCCTTATTCATGGTGAGCGGGGCCGGGGTCCTATCACGGTCGGGATTGCTTGGTCTTGCCCTTTTCTTTCCCTCCTTTTCTTCTTTTAGCGTATCATCAACTCATGTCCCTAAAAGGAAAATTTCCTGTGAGGACGTAAAGGACCCCCTTTTTTTTTTACAAATTAGCAATTGTCCGGTCAGACATCATATGGTGCGGGTGTTAAATCTGTCAGTTTGCAAGAGAGATAATTCGAGTTTGTGAGACTTGTTGCATACAGTGGTAAATACCTGATTTTGATGACTTTGGTGATCTTTCTCAGACGGGAGGAATAGCAGAAAGGCAAGAAAATAAAAGTGAGTGATTTTGATTCTATTGATTGTGCCTTGATTAGGTTAGATTGAATAGATTAGATTGTGCAAGCAGGATTCCACCATGGAATACATTTAATTTATATGAGGGTTAACGTTGTCTGCACCATCTCAGAAAAACTATCATATTTTCGACCTAAATCTGTGGATCTAAAAACATCATCAAGTCGGTTATAATGTAGTATATAACAGCCTAAAGCATGTCACATTTATAGAACAAACAAAAAAATAATAATTTCGCTAGTATCGTGTACACTACATTGGGGTGTGCACGTTAAAGATCCCACGATTGACAAAAGGGTCTTTCCTGGCAAAATTGTATAGGCATATATAAAAATGTCCACCAAAATACCCGTGTGACTTGGAATAATAGGCCGTGAAAAGTAGGATATGCGCCGAAATGGCTGCGATCTGCTGGCCGATGTGAATGCGTGATGTATTGTGTAAAAAAACAAATCCATCTCACACGGAATAAATAAATCCCTGCGCCTTGAATATGTGCGCGATATAAATTGCATGCATAAAATAAAAAATGAAAAAGATAAAAAAAATGATAAATAAATCCCTGCGCTTAGAACTGTACCCACGGAATACGCGCGATATAAGCCTCATATTGATTGATTGATTGATTGATAGTATTTTGCGTGTGATATTTTCCGAGTGTGATAAAACAAGTTAGAATGACAATAAATCGGAAAGACTTAGTTAGGGTTAGGGTGGGTGGCCGAGTGGTAACGCACTTGCGCTCGGAAGCGAGAGGTTGCGAGTTCGACCCTGGGTCAGGGCGTTAGCAATTTTCTCCCCCCTTTCCTAACCTAGGCGGTGGTGGGTTCAAGTGCTAGTCTTTCGGATGAGACGAAAAACCGAGGTCCCTTCGTGTACACTACATTGGGGTGTGCACGTTAAAGATCCTACGATTGACAAAAGGGTCTTTCCTGGCAAAATTGTATAGGCATATATAAAAATGTCCACCAAAATACCCGTGTGACTTGGAATAATAGGCCGTGAAAAGTAGGATATGCGCCGAAATGGCTGCAATCTGCTGGCCGATGTGAATGCGTGATGTGTTGTGTAAAAAAATTCCATCTCACACGGCATAAATAAATCCCTGCGCCTTGAATATGTGCGCGATATAAATTGCATAAAATAAAAATAAAATAAAAAATAAATAAATCCCTGCGCTTAGAACTGTACCCACGGAATACGCGCGATATGAGCCTCATATTGATTGATTGATTGAAAGACTTAGTTATCGTACAGTAACAACATGTCATTTAATTACTTGATTTTGGGATAGTTTCGGAGCAGTTTTAAAAAAATTATTGCATGGGTTCAGTCTCGTTTTCACGTCCAAATCGTCAGAAAACTTTCCAAAATGTAAGACAAATTCTGCAGAGCAGCTGAGCTGCTCTTCACACAACTTTTCTGTCGGTGTCTGTGTGTCTGTTTATCTTTCTCTCTATGTCTCTGTTTCTCTGTCTCTCTCTTTCTCTGGCTCTCTCTCTCTCTTTGTCTGTCTGTCTGTTTGTTTCTTTTTTGTCTCTCTTTTTGTCTGTCTGTCTGTCTGTCTGTAAAGCTGTCATAACTGTTCCTTTTATTTCTATCTCTTTCCTTGTTTTTGATTAGAATTTTGACTGTCTGCGGGATGAAAAAAGAGCATTTTAGCATTTCTTATTCTGTTAGTGTTAAGATAAAGATCAATTCAATTCAATTTAATTCAATTCAATTCAATACAATTCTCTCTCCCTCATTCTCATTCTCATAAATCAGACTCAGTGTTTGTGTTATACTGCCTTGCTCTGCTGAGTGTGTGTGTCATACCGCTTTGCTCTGCTGAGTGTGTGTGTTTGTGTTAATTACGGTCTGTCTGTATATTCTTTTGTCTGTCCGTCTGTCACTCAAGGGTAAACCGGCACGGTTAGCCTAGTGGTAAGGCGTCCGCCCCGTGATCGGGAGGTCGTGGGTTCGAACCTCGGCCGGTGTCACGATTTCATCTTTCGCCTGTGTACATATTTCCCCCTCGATATTTACTCGAGACTGAAATGTTGTTTCCTGGTAAAATTAAGAAGGGAAATTATTTATGGACGAAAAGCATGTCAGTTTCTTGCATGTGAAGAAAATTGGTTGTGAAATTAAATAGATTTCACTCCCAAAATCGAATTCTTCGAAAACGTGTACCGAGTGGTTACGTCCCTTCAGTAAGAAGGGAAACATTTTAGGATGAATCAAATTTCTAAGTTAAATAAAATAATTGGTTGGACAAATTTGGCCCCATGAATGTAAGGTACACACGGTCGCTCATCAGTACTATCGAAGGGTGTTTTTTTTTGTTCAGTGTAGAGTTTATATACTAGATCAACGAGGCCGAAAATCGAAATATCAACACGGCGAAAGATAAAAACGTCACACCGGGTCATACCTAAGACTTTAAAATTGGCAATCTAGTGGCTGATCCACATCCCATTTTGGTGCAACCCCATTTTTGCCGCCGTCCCATTTTTTGCCCCATCCCATTTTCGCGACATTTCACAAGCCAAGCGTAATTTTATAAAATTTATAATTTTGAATCATTAAAGGCAGAGTAAGCCTCCCGTAAACCATCACAGATACGGTCAGGCTTTTACACACAGTACAAACACCATTTCATTTAAACACTCACCAATTGAGAACATCCTAGGTGCCCTCCGTAAAGAGCGAACAATTTTCAAAGAATTTATTTTTGCGTGGTTTATCTTACCCCTGAGCCATCGTGAACCCGTGTGATCCAGTTTTCCCTTTTGTCACAATGCAGTCGTCATAGTTAGTCATTTGAATGCGATTCGACGTGAGCTTATCTACAATAGCACGTTTTTTTTATGCACGAAACAACGGCTGTGGTTCACAAGAACTCTAGCGATGGCTTTTGACTGTTGAGAGGAACGGCGATTTGCACTGATAAACCGGCCGTCGTCTGCTACGACCCTTGCGTGACCCTGCTTCCGGGCTTTTCTTTTTTTAAACTTTCACAACTTCGAATTGTTCTGATCTTGTCTTGATGAAAAACGAATTCTTTTATGATTAAACTATGTTTGTGTAACAAGCTGTCAATTTATTATTTAGATTTTAAAAGTTAGGTCTAGCGCAAAAACGAGGCGCCGTTGTTGTTAACGGAACAAGTCTACCAAAATAAATTCTTTGAAAATGTCTCACGCTCGACAGAAAGCAGCCAGGATGTTCCCGTTCGGTGAGCGTTCAAATGGAAGTATGCTTGTACTGTATTTAGACGCTCGGGGAGCTCTGTGGTGGTTTACGGGAGGCTTACTGTGCCTTTAATGAGATAAGGATGATTATAATGATGATGCTATGGATTTCCAATTTGGATTGAGACTACGTGACAGGGCATTTTACTAACATGTCATAACAAAAGCGCGACATCCCATTTTGACACCATATCCCATTTGGCCGCCATGCCGTTTCACCGTATTCCATTTATTCCCCATCCCATTGTCGCGACATTTCACAAGCCAAGCGTCATTTTACTACCGTGTCATAACAATAGCGCGTCATCCCATTTTGACACCATCCCATTTGGCCGCCATCACATTTTTTATTTATTCTTCTTGCCAAGCCTCACTATACTACTATACTGCGTTATTCAACTAGGAAGACATTCCGTTTACGCCAAATTCCATTTTTGCCACAATCCAAAATGTCGCGAAATAGAGATGGCGGCAAAATGGGATGACGGCAAAACGGCATGGCGACAAAATGGAATGTGGCGCTAGTGGTTTGACACGGTGGTAAAATGACACATGACCTATGAAATGTCGCAAAAATGGGATGGGGGCAAAATGGGATAACGGCCAAACGGGATTGCGCCAAAATGGGACGTGGAGTAATGGTACATGACATAGTGGTAAAATGACACTTGGCCTGTAAAATGTCGCAAAAATGGGATGGGGGCGAAATGGGCTAACGGCGAAACGGGATTGCGCCAAAATGGGATGTGGAGCTAATGGTACATGATATGGTGGTAAAATGACACTTGGCCTGAGAAATGTCGCCAAAATGGGATGGGGGCGAATTGGGATAACGGCGAAACAGGACTAATAGATCCCTTGACTTGGGGTAGTGCGACTCTGTCACTGCTAGCTTTCCACTCGGAGGAAGCGACCGGAATTTCCCAACAATGGGACATCCTAGTAATGAATTTTTTTTTTTTTAATTCTTAAAATTGACAGAGTCGCGCTACCCCAAAAGTCAAGGAATTTCGTGTTTGTCCCTTGACTTTGGAGATGACAAGAAAATATCGGGCGCAAAAACGTGATTTGTAAAATTTTTCACAACATATGTCGCCTCGCGCCATGTATGTGATGAAACCATTCATATAGCTCTGCGGGAGCTCTGCACTTTTGGACTGTCCCCATTTCACTGCTGTACAGCAAACATCGTCCCCAAATACCTGTTTGTTTCTAAAAAAATCACGCTGGAGGTTGCATTTTATGTAATAACCTCCTGAAATGAGTTTTGACACTTTAGAATGGCATGTAAAATGACACATGGCCTATGAAATGTCGCAAAAATGGGATGGGGGCAAAATGGGATAACGGCCAAACGGGATTGCGCCAAAATGGGACGTGGATCTAATGGTACATGACATGGTGGTAAAATGACACTTGGCCTGTAAAATGTCGCAAAAATGGGATGGGGGCGAAATGGGCTAACGGCGAAACGGGATTGCGCCAAAATGGGATGTGGAGCTAATGGTACATGATATGATGGTAAAATGACACTTGGCCTGAGAAATGTCGCCAAAATGGGATGGGGGCGAATTGGGATAACGGCGAAACAGGACTAATAGATCCCTTGACTTGGGGTAGTGCGACTCTGTCACTGCTAGCTTTCCACTCGGAGGAAGCGACCGGAATTTCCCAACGATGGGACATCCTAGTAATGAATTATTTTTTTTTAATTCTTAAAATTAACAGATAGCTCTGCGGGAGCTCTGCACTTTTGGACGTCCCCATTTCACTGCTGTACAGCAAACATCGTCCCCAAATACCTGTTTGTTTCTAAAAAATCACGCTGGAGGTTGCATTTTATGTAATAACCTCCTGAAATGAGTTTTGACACTTTAGAATGGCATTTAACGCTCATTGAAGTTTTAACAAACTTTCTAACACCTAAAACATTCATAGCACCGATAACGTAATTGTAGCTCTGCACTTTGTGTACACATACGTCCCCATTTCACTGCTGTACAGCAAACATCGTCCCCAAATGCCTGTTTTTCTAAAAATCACGCTGGAGGTTGCATTTTATGTAATAACCTCCTGAAATGAGTTTTCACACTTTAAAATGGCATTTAACGCTCATTAAAGTTTTAAGAAACTTTCTAACACGTAAAACAAAAGAGACCCCAAATGCCTGTGTTTTGAGCAAGATGACATTTTGATACACAGCCGACCCCAAATGACTGTAAAACCACCTATGTGTGTGTGTGTGTGTGTGTGTGTGTGTGTGTGTGTGTGTGTGTGTGTGTGTGTGTGTGTGTGTGACGGGTGCAGTGGCGTGGTGGTAAGACGTCGGCCTCCTTATCGGAAGGTCGTGAGTTCGAATCCCGGTCGCTGCCGCCTTGGTGGGTTAAGAGTGAAAATGTTTCCGATCTCCGAGGTCAATTTATGTGCAGACCTGCTAAGTGACTTAACCCCCTTCGTGTGTACACGCAAGCACAAGACCAAGTGCGAAGGGAAAAGATCCTGTAATCCATGTCCGAGTTCGGTGGGTTATAGAAACACAAAAATACCCAGCATGCCTTCCCCGAAATCGGCGTATGCTGCCTGCATGGCGGAGTAAAGACTGTCATGCATGTACACATCCACTCGTGCTAAAAACATGAGTGAACGTTGGAGTTTCAGCCCATGACCAAAGAAGAAGGTACGTGTCCAAGTGGAGGGATGTCAATTTCAATGTTCCTTGAGATCTGAGACCGGGGGCCCGGTAGCTCAGTTGGTAGAGCACTGGACTTGTGATCGGAAGGTCGCAGGTTCGAATTCGGGCCGGGACGGACACGGGTCAACTTTATGTGCAGACCCAGAGACGGAAGCCATGTCCCATCCCCGTGTCACCACAATGGCACATAAAAGACCACGGCCATTCTGCCATAAGTGCAGGTGGCTGAATACACCAAAACACGCAGACACCTGGGTAGCTAGCTTTCCACTGGAAGGAAGCGAGCCGAATTTCCCAGCGATGGGACAATACAGTAATGAAAATGAGACTATGTTATGTTAACTAATCGCTTCGGCTGATATTATATTAACTGTGCAATTGATGTAGCCAGGCATTCTCTCTCTCCCTCTCTCTCTCTCTCTCTCTCTCTCTCTCTCTCTCTCTCTCTCTCTCTCTCTCTCTCTCTCTCTCTCTCTCTCTCTCTCTCTCTCTCTCTCTCGTCATCTTATTTGTATAAATTTCCCAGCGATGGGACAATACAGTAAGGAAAATGAGACTATGTTATGTTAACTAATCGCTTCGGCTGATATTATATTAACTGTGCAATTGATGTAGCCAGGCATTCTCTCTCTCCCTCTCTCTCTCTCTCTCTCTCTCTCTCTCTCTCTCTCTCTCTCTCTCTCTCTCTCTCTCTCTCTCTCTCTCTCTCTCTCTCTCTCTCTCTCTCTCTCGTCATCTTATTTGTATAAAATATAATTAAAGATTATCAAGATAAGTGTTGAAGCTATAACTTGTTCGCCATGTTTTGCTATCGGAATGTGTATTGATTATCATTTCAAGAACGTGTCCATAAGCAATCTGCTTGTTAACGTTCTTAATGTTGTTATTGTTTGAAACGTGTGGATGAGAATTTGAATAAAACACGCTTAAACCAAAATGAAAATGTAAAAGAGAGAAAGAGATGATGAGCTGAACTTGTTTTCTACGGGAAGGAGTGTGTCTTTAAGCAAGCAACGCCGGTCTATTCATCTCCACGAAAAGTCCACCCACCCAGGGGCCATTGCCTCATTCCACCCCACTCCTCCACCATTCATCCTTCGTCACAACCCGTTACCTCCTTCTGCTTCCTCCCTTCTCCCTTCCTGCTGCCAACTGCCCTCAAGCTGTCTTCCCCCTATCCATACTTACATTCCCACTTTGCTTGCTCCTTAATTGATCTTTGCATTGATCCCGGTCAGTCGATGAACTGTACTCCCGAAGAAAGTGAAGTCCTTAAAGTGAACAAAACCTGAGCTTTAGCTCAGTAAAATTGTACGGATAAGAATATATATTTCCTTAGCGTAATAGAGACGGAGGTTTAGTGTTGGCAGAGTATCGGGGTTGGTTTTGGCGGTAGGTTCCCGAAGGCATTGAGATCGTAAAGTGATGAAAACCAGGCATTAGCTCTGTAAAATAATCCTGATACGGATATTTTTCGTTAATGTTTCCGAGACAGAGGTATAACGCTCGAGAGCAATCGGATGGTGGCTGTGTGTGTGGTGGTTACAGCCACATGTATAGCGAACGAGAAGAAGAAGAAGAAGAAGAAGAAGAAGAAGAAGAAGAAGAAGAAGAAGAAGAAGAAAAAGAAGAAGAAGAAGAAGAAGAAGAAGAAGAAGAAGAAGAAGAAGAAGAAGAAGAAGAAGAGGAAGAAGAAGAAGAAGAAGAAGAAGAAGAAGAAGAAGAAGAAGAAGAAGAAGAAGAAGAAGAAGAAGAAGAAGAAGAAGAAGAAGAAGAAGAAGAAGAAGAAGAAGAAGAAGAAGAAGAAGAAGAAGAAGAAGAAGAATCGAGCGGTGACAGCTGAATAAACGTGAGATAAAGAGCTGACAGCAACATTTTCAATCAGCAAAACTGCCTTACAACCCAGATACACTTCCAGTAGTTTCCCCTGTAGTTTCACTACAGAAATGCCTAACACTGAGGTGGGTATTTTTCTTATGAACGTGACGAGAAGAAGAAGAAGAAGAAGAAGAAGAAGAAGAAGAAGAAGAAGAAGAAGAAGAAGAAGAAGAAGAGAAGAAGCTACATGTATGAGTTTCCGCCCCTGCAAGATTAGATGGTTTGTAGAATCTTTAAATGGATATAATGGACCAAACAATGTATACAAACAGCTATACAGTTCGGAGTATGGTTATAAATATGTCAACACACACCATGTCATGTTTAAAACACATGCGTAAGCGCTCGGTTATTCAACTTTCAAACGGCTAAGTTTTTGTTTTTTTTCGAGACTAGGATTGTGTTCCATGCTGCACCTTCTACCAGGGCTTTTAATTCCATGCATTTGTCCCGCTGTTGATGTCCCGAATTGAAACCGCCCAGAGAGCAACAGAGTTCGGTTTTGAACTTGAATAGATGGCACGACACATGACTGGTGCCTTCGAATAAGTGTTTGACCAGTCTGTCATTAAAACCCAAATGCGGTGTTGGGTTGTCTTTCGAGACAGTGTGAATGTTCACGCTGTGTAATGCGCTTCAACCCGGTTTATCATGAACTCTGCACGCGCTTTCTAAATTACATATTTGAACCTAAATCCAACGTTTCCTGCTTTGGTGAATGCGTACTCACCAGGTTGTAAAATATCACGACGAACGGAAGTCGGGACTTATTTTTTAGGAGACTATGCTGAAGGAAACCACTAACGGATTAAAATAAATGTAATCAATTAGCGTAGTATTTGAGTATTTTCGAACATATCATTGCAGGTGAATACATACATTATTTCACAGTGAAAGTCCCCAGAACATGTTAAGGTCCAATTTGCCAGAAAACGTTCCGAAAATGGCTCCTTGCACGTTACACCTTTAAGGAGACTGTCCTGTGCAGAATCATAATGGTTGACCATCAGTTAGGGAATAGAAAAACAATGACAAGAAAGGTGTTCAGGTTTGGTGGATAGAACCTAGTGTGTGTGTGTGTGCATGGTATCGCACAGCTTTGCTTGTACAATCAGTTGCAGATTAACATATATCGTTCAAAAGAGAGAAAACGCAAACCCATGCAATCGTCCAAAAAGCAACACTGATTATTCGACGCAGATTTTCTTATAAAATCCACGTTCTCACAGTTTTCAAGTCTTCTTCTTCTTCTGCGTTCGTGGGCTGAAACTCCCACGTACACTCGTGTTCTTACACGAGTGGAATTTTACGTGTATGACCGTTTTTACCCCGCCATTAAGGCAGCCATACGCCGCTTTCGGAGGAAGCATGCTGGGTATTTTCGTGTTTCTATAACCCACCGAAATCTGACATGGATTACAGGATCTTTTCCGTGCGCACTTGGTCTTGTGCTTGCGTGTGTACACACGAAGGGGGATAAGCCACTAGCAGGTCTGCACATAAGTTGACCAGGGAGATCGGAACAATTTTCACTCTTAACCCACCAGGCGGCCGCGGCCGGGATTCGAACCCTTGACCTTCCGATTAAGAGGCCGACGTCTTACCACCCTGCCACAGTGCCCGTCACAGTTTCCAAGTAATATTGATCCATAAAGTCGATATGTTTAAAACAACAAACATTATGAAAAGAAAAAAAAAGTTCACCATTTTATAACAACCTGTTTTGCATGTCCTCACTTTATTCCTACAACAACAAAGTTGAGATTGAAAAAAAAAGAAATCGACTTTTTAAAGCAAAGGGAAGCGAGTTATACGGAACTACCAAGACATGCGCAGTGGCCAAAGGGCTAGACGCCGGCCTCCCAAGCGCCTGGTGCGTTAAGGGTGGATATTTGTTTTCCGATCTCGCGCGTCAACCTATGTGCAGACATACTAGATCATTATCCCCCTTCGTGTGTACACACAAGCACAAAACCAAGTGCGCATGGACAGATATCCTGTAATCCATGACAGAGTGTGGTGGGTTATAGAAACACGACAATACCAAACATGCATACCAAGCGGCGTAAACATGGCTGCCTAAATGGCGGGGTAAAAACGGTCACACGTAAAAACCCACTCGTGCAAAAACACGAGTGTACGTGGGAGTTTCGGTCCATGAACGCAGACGAAGCAGAAGAAGAACTCCTAACTTTGAACTGATCGCGTTTTTCGTCTAATTATGTTTGACTGATCCCCGTATGTGTACGTTATTTGGTTTTCGTTGTGTGTCATATTAGCTATTTTTCCTCATTCGTGTGATAAGATACCAGTGACTGTCTTGTACTGAATCATATTTGACGTCTATTTGGTTTTCGCTATGTGACAGTTATTTCTTCCACACTAGAGAAATAAGACATTAGTGCCTTTCTTGTATTGCGTCGGCTTCTGTGTGAGGACATTTGCCGATTGTTCTTTTGTTTTTGGTTGCTCGGCCATAGTTTGAAATCTACGATGACACCAATTGGGATTATTTTGTTCTGGTATAGTACAAACATTATTGTCCAGTAGTGTAAAATCAATTGGGTCATAGGTTGTCATTGTAAAGATAGTATTTATCAGCAGGGTATACTATTGTAAAGAACACTAGTTGCGACGGTAAAACATCATGGCTAATACACACACACACACAGACACATACACACACACACACACACACACACTATCTCACATACACACACACACATACACACACAACCACACACACACACACACACACACACACATACGTACACCCACACACACACACACACACACACACACACACACACAACTAAATGGTAACTAAACAGTAACTAAATGCAAAAATGCATGAATTCACTCCAATCCACGCCCACTTAGTAAACCACGACATATGAAGTAGCCCATAGTTTGTCCCCATATATTTTGGGATTATCTACGATAATGCATACAATTGCACCAAGTAGCTTTAAATCCAGGTTTGCAAGCCATCATCAGCTTGCCACAGGCATCAACACGTAAAACATATTTCAGTATTCCCCGACACACGTCCCTAATTGGTATTGTGCCCAAACTGTCAAGTTCCCTTCACGACCGTGTCTCAAACAGTCCGACATCGCCCGGATGTAATGACGTTAACCCGGTCTTACGCAAAGCCAAACTGGCATATTCTTGATTAAATCGATTTTTTTTCGGCTGCATTTTGACTCCTGTCTACAAGACCTACCCCTATTTCCACACGTCTCCTTGGAACCCGCCTGTCCCAC
>NW_027127317.1:2500-13254 GCF_037325665.1 Littorina saxatilis
GCACACCCCAATGTAGTGTACACGAAGGGACCTCGATGTTTCGTCTCATCCGAAAGACTACACACACAGTTATACTTAACCATAAAAGAATTTATTCCCCCCTCTGCTTCTTTACCTCTGTAAACTTGTAGGGGTAGTTATTTTTCGATAATGACCCAGCAACCAAACAAATAACGACCCAGCAACTTATTAAGAGATACGTGTTTATGGAACAGCAAGGATATAATCTATTGCGGCCAAACCCTGTTTTTTAGCGACTGGATTAAAGCAGGCGTTTGTCGAGTAAAGGATGTATATGTTGGTAATGAGATTGTGCCCTTTAATATTATGCAGCAGAAGGTTGGATGTAAGCCCACAAGATTCTTTGAATATAGGGTGATTTGTACAGCAGTTAAAGCAGCAACACTACGCTCTGCAAATGGAAATGTATGTGGATTCAACGATTTAAAGAACCTGAGTAAGCCTTGTCAATTTCGCAAATTAATTATAAAGGAAAAATATGTGGAGCCGGTTGTAGTTAAATTTTGGGAACATAAATTTGATTTCAGGCCGGGAAAAGAGCAATGGTTAATGGTAAACAAAGTAACCACTGAAACAAGATTGCGAATGCTGCATTGGAAAATATTGCACAATATTTACCCCACAAATATTTTATTGTATAAAATAGGCATTTCCGTGAGTAATTGCTGTACTCACTGTGAGAACGAAATTGATTATATTGAACATTTTTTTTACTTTTGCCCGAAAATTATGTCCATTTGGAAATGCGTTGAGGATAAAGTGAATTGTAAATATAATATGATTATTAAAATTACCGTAAAGGAAGTTTTTTTGGGCGTATTTGAAAATTCACAAAGTTCCAAGGCACTAATAAGTTATGTGAATTATTTGATTGTGATAGCCAAAATGTGTGTTGGTATTTATAGATATGGCTCCCCTCTGGATATTGTATGCATTTTTGAGAAGGAATTGTTATATAGAAAAGTTGCTTAAAATACATTTAGATATAGTAAAAAAAAAAAAAAAAAAAAAAAAAAAAAAAGCTGTGTAACATAACACATTTTCTTTTCCATTTTTTATTTTTCTATCTCGTCATTTGTTGTTGACAAATAAATATAATTATTTCATAACTCAAACATTTCTCGGTCAATCCAAACTATTTTTAAAGCTGTGAGTGTGACATAAAACAATATACATATCGTCGTCGCCATGGCAAAATTGCGCTGGTGTCAAGTGAAATGTTGTTTACCTTTACTGTACCAATTGACACTGGCGCAGTTTTCCCATGTTGACGACAATATTTTATTTAAAATTGATTTCAGGATTTTGTTAACATAACACATTTTCTTTCCCATTTTTAATTTTTCTATCTCGTCATTTGTTGTTGACAAATAAATATAATTATTTTCATAACTCAAACATTTCTCGATCAAACCAAACTATTTTTAAGCTGTGGGTGTGACATAAAACAATCTACATATCGTCGTCGGCATGGAAAAATTGCGCTAATGTCCAATGAAACGTTTAGTTTTACTGTACCAATTGACACTCGCGCAATTTTTCCATGTTGACGGCAATAGCTTACTTAAAATTGATTTCAGGATTTTGTTAACATAAACATTTTCTTTCCCGTTTTGAATTTTCTATTTCCTGATTTGTTGTTGACAAATAAATGTAATTACAATACTACCATCATTGCACTTGCCAATATCTTGTTACTGGTGCTATTATCACAATGGCGTTCAATTAACGGTGTTACATTTGTTTAACAATCAGTATTACATTTATTGTTTAAATGTACTTTCTTTCACATTTTGTAGTTTTCTATCCCATGATTCGTTGTTGACAAATACATGTCATTCCATTAATCCAAAAAAAAAAAAAAAAACAAAAAAAAACAAAAAAAAACGACCCAGCAACAGCCTGAATCCTCGATAGTGCAATGGGTTGAGAGGTTGTTCTGTTTCGGTACTACTTTTTGCGACTGAAAAGTTCAGAACGCTCTAATGTACGAAGTATACATCTCTGGAGCAAACAATACAAACATACCGCATTTAAATTAACAACTACAGGCCTGAACACATGAATCTCCATATAAAATCCATGAGTTCGGTTGTTTTTTGAATCTCATCTGCCGTGGCTCAAGCCGTTCATCACAAGCAATTTCCCAAGGCAAGTAACTCATACTTTGTCTAGCGACAAGAGTAGTTCCCCTTCTTTTCACTCAGTTCCTTCGACAACAGACTGCAATCCGACGGTCAGTTTTCAACAATATTTCATTTAATAAACAGATCACACGCAACCAAATGCACACATCTCATCAATTTAAACAACATAAAGGGGTTTCATACACTATTTTCCCCGGAAAACGGAACTTCATACAGTTTTTAACGTTGGAACACGGGTGCAAAAGTTCGTCTGCTAGTCCCATTTGACGAAAAAACATTACCCTAAGCGATACCAAAACATATACAGAACACACAATATCTGCCTTTGCCGCCACAGCAGAATAACAGCATATCTGTGTACTTGATTTTAGCCTAAAATAGGAAAACTGACAAGAAGTGTTAACAGAATGGAATGATTTGCACGGAACTATACAACCGCGCATTAATCGATCGCCTGCGCAGGTTGACTGGTTGAGAGAATAGGATTCGATCAAACTTTCGCAAAAAAACTCCTCTTTTCTTTGAATAACTGAAGAAAGGAGGAATAAAGAGGTTACACACCTCGTCTCAGTGATTATCAAAAATAATGGTCTCAGTTCGCGGTCATGAAAAAGCTCGCTAAAGCTCGCATTTTTCATGATCCGCTAACTTCGACCATTATTTTTGATAATCACTGAGACTCGGCGTGTAACCTCTACATATACGATGGACAACTGAGAAGTATCGCGGGCCCGACCAGGACGGAATTTACTTAGACATTCAAAACTTGGAATGCATTAAAAAAAAAAAAAAGGTTATGAAGACTTCGTGCAAAATAAAGCAATTTAAGTCTTGTCTTACATTTGATTATGACCTGGTTCAGAGCCCCCACGGTAACAAGTAACTAGTAAGACACCGTATCGGAAATAATTATTTAGTTTCTTTTCCATAGAAAGTCACATCTTAAGAAAAATCAAGGGAGGTAAAGCTCTCAACTTCCTTTTTGTCTTGAGCCTTGGCGTGGTAAGTCGCATTGCCAGGAAGAATATTTTCCCCACCCATCACACCCATGAGAGTGGTAGTGCCTTTTGCTCCAATCCGATTGACTGATGACAGCTTCCCCGGATGATGTTGCTTGAATGTTTAGGCAGGGGGGTTGAGTTGGCCAGAGTATGATCTATGGATAAAGACGCTTTTAGGAACGAGCTGCAGAACGCGCTGCCCCCCTCCCCCTCCGCTGACCAACTTGAGGCCACACTTCGTGCTGCTCTTGACGCTCATGCCCCCGTTTTACGTCGCCCTGTCCGTCCGTCCAAGTCCGCACCGTGGTACTCCGACATCTGTGTCGAACTGCGTGATGCCAAATGTGACCGTAGGCGTGCTGAGCGCAGGTGTGTTAAGACTGGTCTTACTGTCCACAAACAAATATTTCAACGAGCAAAGGACATTGTAACTAAGTTAGTACACGCAGCAAAGACAACCTTCCTCCAAACCCAGATTATTGCCTGCGATTCAAGCAAAAAACTGTTCGATATTTGCAGCCGGTTGACCGGCCGCATTAAGGTATCCCCACTTCCCACTGTTTTCCCCGCTAGTCAGCTGCCAGATGTATTCAGCGACTATGGTATCAAGAAGGTTTCTGATATTCGTTCTGAACTTGATCAGATGAGTGCACATTCTGCTTCCTCCAGTCATGTTGATGTTCCCACTGATTGTTCTTTTTCATCATTTCAGCCAATCAGTGAAAAAGACCTTAGATCCATTATTCTGAAGTCCAAACCAACAACTTGTCCACTTGATGCCATACCCACACCATTGCTTTTTGAGAATCTTGATGTGTTGTTGCCAGCTCTTACTCAAATTGTCAATGATAGCCTGTTAAGACCCAACTAATTATAGAGGAATAACAATACTTAGCTGCTTTGGTAAACTATTCACTGCAATTTTAAATACCAGATTATCGACTTTCTTGGAACTTAATGATAAGTTAGGTCAAGAACAGACAGGATTTCGTGCTGGTTTTTCAACATTAGATCATATCTTTACTCTGCATTGTGTTATAAATTTTTTTCTCCAAAAGAAAAAACGTTTGTATTGTGCATTTGTCGACTATGAGAAAGCGTTCGATAAAGTTCGGCGAGCACTTTTATGGGAGAAATTAGTTAGCTTTGATGTTAATGGAAATTTTTTGAAAACTGTTAAAAATATGTATGATAAAGCAAAATCATGTATTAAAGTTAAAGGTGAATGTTCTGGTTATTTTCCTAGCATTTGTGGGGTCAGACAAGGAGAAAATTTGTCTCCCTTGTTTTTCGCTTTGTTTTTAAATGACCTAAAGCCGTATTTAGGGGAAACTAGTGATGGATTGACTTCTCTCTCTAGAGAAGCTGTTTCTCTTGGTATGGATGATGCTGATGTGAATGTAATGTTTCAACTGTTTGTATTATTGTACGCTGATGACACTGTGATTTGTGCTGAGTCTGAAACGAAATTGCAAGAATGCTTAGATAAAATGAATGCATACTGTTTGAAATGGAAACTGAATATTAATGTTAAAAAAACGAAAGTCATTGTTTTTTCAAGGGGTAAAATAAGAATTATACCTAAATTTACGTATGATGATAAGCCAGTTGAGGTAGTCCTTGATGTGATGTACTTAGGGTTACAGATTAATTATAATAATAAATTTTCGGTAGCACAAAAAAATGTGTATGACCGTGCGTCAAGGGCTATGTTTGCTCTTCTTCGCACATGTAGACAACTCTCATTGCCCGTGGATATACAGATTGATCTATTTGACAAAATGATTGTTCCGATTTTACTATATGGCTGTGAAATTTGGGGTTCAGATTCTTGCGATTTAGCTACGAAGCTTCAGTTGCATTTTTATAAGATAGTTTTCAAACTAAGAAAATCCACCCCTAATGCAATGATTTTTGGCGAACTTGGAAAATATCCCTTAGATGTCAATATGAAATGTAGAATGCTCTGTTATTGGTATAAACTAATTGACCCAGTTAACAAAAATAAATTTTCAAGTGTTGCTTACAGATTTACCTATAGACTATATTCGCAAAAGATGTTTACTTCTGACTATCTGTCATGCATAGAAAAAACGTTAAGTGATATAGGTCTTTCTGGGTTTTGGATACAACAAGAATTTGTTTCTCAATATACATCTACTTGGTTTAAAGAAAAAGTAAAGCGGTGTTTATATGACCAGTATATTCACAATTGGTTCTCAGAAATGGATACAAAAGACATTTTTTGTAATTATAGAATGTTTAAAGATAGTTTTGTGTGTGAAGACTACATTAAATCCTTGTCGTTCCAAAAAGTCGTTACACTCATGAAATTTAGAACTACAAATAACAACCTGCCAGTACAGAAAGAAAGATACCTTAATATACCTAGAGCGAATCGCATTTGCAGAAAATGTACATCAGAAGATATAGGAGATGAGTATCATTATTTGTTTGTTTGTGACTTTTTCAATGAAAAAAGAGCAGAACTTATTCCACCATTCTACTGGAAAAAACCAAATTCACTTAAATACAAAAAACTGTTTGTATCAAGAAATAAGAAATTGTTGACGAAACTCTTGGAATTTATAAAATTAATTAGTAGCAATTTTTCATAGTGCTGGGATTCGTTAACCGTATTTTCGTTTTGTGTCCCCCATTGCCAGGAATCAATGTGTGTGTGTGTGTGTTTGCATTTTCTGTACTATAATATTTTGTGTTCACTGTTTGTGTACTTTTGTTTCCAAATATTTTTTTCATTTTTTCTTTTCTTATCTTCTATTTTTCTTTTTGTTTTCGTACTTTGTGCATTTTTGAATTTGCGAATATTGTTTATAATGCCCCTGGGTAATGAACAATAAAAAACTTGACTTGACTTGACTTGACTTGTTAACTGGTGTTTTTCCATCATTGTTCAAAACTGCACTTGTCAAACCACTTCTCAAAAAACCAAGTCTTGATGTCAATATTTTGAAAAATTATCGTCCTGTATCTAATTTATCATTCTTGTCCAAAGTTTTTGAAAAGGTAGTTTTGAAGCAGCTGTTGTCATATTTGAACACCCATGATTTGATCTCGCACTCTCAGTCCGCTTATCGCCCTTCTCACTGTACTGAAACAGCCCTACTTAAAGTAATCAGTGACATTCTGTCTGCTCTGGATGGTGGTGATGTGTCAGTGCTTACCCTACTTGACCTTTCAACAGCGTTCGACACGATTGACCATGTCACGCTTCTCCATAGACTTCAGACTCTGTACGGCATCTCCGGTCCACCGCTAGCATGGCTTGAGTCCTATCTCATTGGCAGGACTCAGGCTGTGCTTGTCGATGGCCAGATGTCTGCTCCAGCCCCACTTTCTTTCGGCGTTCCTCAAGGTTTAGTACTTGGTCCCATCCTTTTCATCATGTACACTAAGCCCCTCTCCACACTGATTCAAAACCATTCTGTTTTAAATCAGTCTTTTGCTGATGACACCCAGCTGTATAAACCCAGTCCCCCAGCAGAGACACATTCCGCCATCCAGACCATTCAGACATGCATCACTGATGTTAAATCTTGGATGGTTGAAAACAAACTTAAGCTGAATGATGATAAGACTGAAGTCTTACTGTGCAAAAAGAAGAACACTACATTTCCCTCTCCCCAACCTGTTTCTGTTCAAATAGGCAACACCGACATTCTTTTCTCACCATCAGCTAGAAACCTTGGATTCACCCTTTCATCTGACATGACCCTTAACAAACATATATCTTTAGTCTGTAGAGCAGCTTATTTTGAGCTTCGTAAGATCAGCACCATTCGCCACACACTCTCCTCTCAAACAACTAACACTCTTGTCTGTGCCTTTGTTCTTTCTAAACTTGACTACTGCAACTCTCTTCTCTCTGGCTGTCCTCTGTACCTCCTGCATAAACTACAAAAAGTCCAAAACTCGGCAGCACGCCTCATTCTGAAAGCACGAAAACGAGATCACGCAACACCACTTCTTCACACACTGCACTGGTTACCTATTCAAGCCCGCATTGACTACAAACTGTCTACCCTCTGCTTTAACTTCTTTTCTGGTTCGTCTCCTGCTTACTTCTCTGAACTCCTCAGCGTCTATTCTCCAGCAAGACAACTCCGTGCCTCTTCTGACTGTCGCATCCTTACCATTCCACACACCAAAACCAAAACATACGGACAACGCACTTTTACTTTCTGCGCACCCACACAATGGAATTCTCTCCCCTTTCACATCCGCCACTCTCAGTCACCCCAAGCATTCAAACGAGCACTTAAAACGCACCTCTTCAGGAAATAAAACCCCTGATTTTGTTTTTTCAGTCCATCAGTAGGCTACATGTAGTGTTATTTGTTGTTTTAGTGATTTTTCACCACCTATTTTATTCATGTTTTTATTACTTAGTTAGTCGAAGAATCTTTTGTAATGTATGTTTGAAGGTGTATGCTTTTAATTAAGCGTTGTTGACTATGAATGTAGATGTAAATGCTTGTATAACTGTGTTTTAATTTTAGTGTTATTTGTTGTTTTAGTGATTTTTCACTACCTATTTTATTCATTTTTTTATTATTTAGTTAGTGGAAGAATCGTTTGTAATGTATCTTTGATGGTGTATGCTTTTAATTAAGCGTTGTTGACTATGAATGTAGATGTAAATGCTTGTATAACTGTGTTTTAATTTTAAATGTGTCAAGCGCAAAGAGCATAATTGTAAAGTTATGATGTTGCGCTATATAAATGCTCATTTATTATTATTATTATTATTATCTCCTATTCGTGTGCCAAAGGGAGGTTGCGTGTTTATTGCATTTGTTGTACAAATAGCTCTAGCGGAGGCGGTACAAAACTGATCTCGTGTTGATTTTGTATGTTAGGCCTGATATAATTATGTAGTATTGTTGTGTTAAAAGGAACTGCGGATAGGACCACCTTTGATTCAGGATAACCAAACACCTGCTTTGGGACACTGGATTTGTTGATTATGGTTATGTCCATGCACCTCTTGTGTATCTTTCTCCTTTGCTGTTGCAAGTCTTGTAGGTTAGGGCTATTTTCATCTGTCCCACGTAACTTACAGAAGGCAAAACTCACAGGCTAGATCTAAACCTTTTGATCTTATTTATAAACTGAGCTGTGTTGCTTTGAAATACACACTGTGTTGTTTCAAGACACATACGCTGTGAACATACGTTGAAGAAAACAAATGAAGTACGTTCGCTTGTTCGATATAACTGAAAGACAAAAAATCGGGCTATGAAAATGGCATGGTATGGGCTCTTGGCTTAACAGATGAAAATGCTGTCGTGTTCGGATCTGCTGTTTGTATAAGTTGTGTTTTATTTTATATCTCAGTGAATAAGTTGTCATATTTTCGGATTTACAAAAAATAACTGCGTTAAAGAGAGAAAAGTTGCGTGTCCGACGTAACCCGACTATTCAGTAAAGAATATATACTCGAAAGCTTTGAGTGCTTTTGGTAAATAATGTGGTCTTACAGTCAAAATGTGCATCGTTCAACTAATTTCAACGTAAACGTTTCCTACAAACTTTGAACTGAGATCAACTGAAGGACACATCTTAAATCTAATATACTGCGAGTATATTGAACGGGATTTTGCTTGCAAGATCGATTTTTTTAAAGAATGTATCTAGGATGAATACAAGCCAGCTGATCTGACCTTGATACCTTAGCACTATTCTGGGAACATTGTTTTCACAGCACACGGCGTTCATTGCAAGAATGGATTTAGGCGCAATCACAACTGCAGCCATAGATAACTTGTCAGATTTTGTTCCAGATGTAACACTTAATGCAGACAGTAAACAGGTTTCTTTGTTTGTGGAAGCGAACAAAATAACGTTGTACGTAGTACCACCGATCATATTCCTATTTGGTACGTTCGGTAACATTATGATTATACTGCTTTTCAGCAGACGACAGTCAGTCTCCACTCTGAGCCTGTTCTTCAGAACACTGGCCGTGTCTGACTTATGTCTACTGTACTCTGGACTTTTTCCGTTGTGGGTAGATTTCACTTTTGGTTTTGATTTGTTGTCAACACATGGTGTAGTGTGCAAATGTTTTACTGTCTTTTACTACACGACAGGTGTACTGTCTGCTTGGATGTTGGTTGCCATGACTACTTGCGTCCCATCATCATTCAGGTTCTCAGTCTGTAATACATGTGCAAATGAATTAATATTTCAATAGCCGTGTGTGTGTGTGTGTGTGTGTGTGTGTGTGTGTGTGTGTGTGTGTGTGTGTGTGTGTGTGTGACAGAAAGATAGACAGACATACAGAGTCATAAACAGACAGACAGACGGAAAGACAGACAGACAGACAGAGAGAGACATAGAGAGAGAGAGAAAGAGAGAGAGAGAGAGAGATACAGAGAGAGAGAGATACAGAGAGAGAGACAGAGAGAGAGAGACAGACAGACAGACAGACAGATACATAGACAGATAAATAGAGAGAGAGACAATGCCACAGAGACAGAGTGTGTGTGTGTGTGTGAGAGAGAGATACAGAGAGAGAGAGAGAGAGACAGACAGACAGACAGACAGACAGACAGAGACAGACAGACAGACAGACAGACATTGTCAGGACGCAACACACAGACAGAGAAACATAGAGACCTTTAGACACACACAGAATAAAGAAAACAAGCGGCAAGAAAACGAACTCTTAATTGCTGGCATCGCTCACCACAAAAAGGACATGGGGCTGGTCGGACAGACTCTCAGGGCCCACAGAGAAGTTCCCGTTCCCGTTCCAGTCCGTCAACTTCACCGCCGTCATGAAGCTCTGTGTGCCCGTGATCTTGTGGAGGTTCTCCAGACCTGTAAATCAAAAGGATTCCTTAACGAAACACGACGTACCATGGACTTCTGTGAGCTCCCACGCCATTTCATTCATAACCTCTGCGTGCTTTGGACCAAATGGAGGTTATCTGACCTTTTGAATATAGTTCTACACTTACACATAGCATAATGTGTCTGCATAGTACTATGACAGTTTTCCAGTCCAGCATACGTCAGCCTGCACTGAAATATCAACACAGCCTGTAGCTTCATAAATGACCAAATCTAACACACATAACTAATAGCACACACCTCATACTAGACCCTTTACTCCACACGCTGAACAACACAGTCGTGGACGTGACAGTGAATAATAAACACTCTTCTTCTTCTTTTTCTTCCTTGTTCATGGGCTGAAACTCCCACGTTCACTCCTGTTTTCGCACGAGTGGAATTTTACGTGTATGACCGTTTCTACCCCGCCATTCTGGCAGCCATACGCCGCTTTCGGGGGAAGCATGCTGGGTATTTTTGTGCTTCTATAACCCACCGAACTCTGACATGGATTACAGGATCTTTTCCGTGCGCACTTGGTCTTGTGCTTACGTGTACACACGAAGGGGGATACGGCACTAGCAGATCTGCACATAAGTTGACCTGGGAGATCGGACAAATCTCCACCATGAATTAACCCACAAGGTTGCCGCGGCCTGGACTTGAACACACGACCTTCCAATTAGGAAGCCGAGTTCTTATCCACTAGGCCACTTCGCCCTGT
>NW_027127318.1:0-7500 GCF_037325665.1 Littorina saxatilis
TAATGAAAAAGAGTTTTTGCGTGTTTTTAGGGAAAGGTTGGTCGATAGCAGATGGCAAGAGTGGGATTATCATATTCAAAATAGTGATAGATTTGCTGTTTATCGGACATTTTGTACTGTACATGACATTAAACCCTACCTTTTGTTGAATGTGGATAGACATCTAAAGTTTATTATGACTAGGTTTCGATTCGGTATTTCAGAAATAAATGTGCATGCTAACCGATATAAACAGCATAATGCCGATCAGTTGATGTGTCCCCTTTGTAAAGTAAAGCAAGAAGATGAAGTCCATTTTGTTGTGTGTTGTCCATACTTAAACAGATTAAGAGAAAAAATTATCCCATTTAAACATGATAAAAACCCAATCACTTTTAGACTCAGCTTGCTCCTGGCTTCACCTCAAGAAACTCTTGTTAGAAATGTATCCCTGTCTTTGTATAAAGCCTTTAAATTAAGAGATGTTGTAACCTCTTAGTTAAATAACGTGTAATGTATGTTTTAATCTGTAGTGTTGTGCGATTATTATGTTGTACCTTTTTTGCACCTGACGAGTTAAATTATTTGCAACGTTAACCATTTGTTCACACTCCTTCATAAGGGGCTATGGCCTATTGAATAAATTATCTGCGTCTGCGTCTCTCTCTCTCTCTCTCTCTCTCTCTCTCTCTCTCTCTTTTTTTTTCTCTCTCTCTCTCTATCTCTCTGCCTGTCTGTCTGTCTGTCTGTCTGCCTGTCTCTCTCTCTCTCTGTCTATCTGTCTGTCTGTCTGTCTGTCTGTCTGCCTCTCTCTCTCTCTCTCTCTCTCTCTCTCTCTCTCTCTCTCTCTCTCTCTCTCTCTCTCTCTCTCTCTCTCTCTCTCGGTTGCTCCGGGAAACGTTACACGAGAATGGTTAGACGCAAATGTCACCCAAGACAACTTGTTGAATGTAAGACAAAAAGTCAGAAAACATTCACTGGGTCATCTGACATGAAAAGCAGTGCTGGTGGAGATGTAAGACACGTGATACACGGAATTTAAAAAAAACCGAAGAAAATAAACGAATTAATTTATATTTATCTTATAACAAGGCAACTCCGAGTGTCAATTTCTGTCCTGTTCGAAAAACAATACTCAGTGTTTCGCTATATTCTTGTCAATGGTACGTTATGTTTGCTCATTGAAGGCGTACAGGTGTAAATAGTTCGGCTCATTGTCTCAAAAGTGAAAATTGTAATTGATCAGTCAGATACTGAAGTCAATTACCCAACCCTCGTTTTATGATTCTTGGCATGTCATAATTTTCTGAATCATAAAGTGAGTCCGGCAGATTTCTCTGATGTTTTTCAAACTTGTTGTAACCCACTCGGAAAAAAATCACAGACAAAATATTAGCAAACTATGAGCACAGTCGATTTTAAGCTATCGTATAATTATTTTTAAGAAAAACCTTTAGGGACCAAATTGTACACTTGTCTCCATCATGTAGGAAAA
Organism: Littorina saxatilis; assembly: GCF_037325665.1. Lineage (NCBI taxonomy): Eukaryota > Metazoa > Mollusca > Gastropoda > Littorinimorpha > Littorinidae > Littorina > Littorina saxatilis. The sequence continues at coordinate 1,475 of NW_027127318.1, forward strand.
CAACGGGATATCTGTTTCCAAGGCAACGAGTGTGAAGCCACCGTGAGTCAGAGAGAGACGCTTCCCTTTTAACACGTCGTCAAGAGAGACAATGAAATACACATCCTCGGGCAGACTGATGTCCGCAAAGTGAAAATGAAGATGATGAGAGAGAATGAAAAGCACTGTCCTTCCTGTGAGAACAGTTCGGCGTACCACCTCAGATCTGGCTAGGTTTCTACGTGAGATAAGTACACTGTACCGGTGGTCCTTAATAGAACCCGATGTCGACTTCGCGAAGACTTTGTGAAGTCTTTTTTTACCGAAAATGCAGTGCTAAAGCTTCGTGCGGCTAGCTTCGCGAAGTATGCTACGCGTAGTTGACTTCGCCTAGTTTAAGGACAAGCTTAATCTGAAGTGTTCCACTTTTGAACATACGTGTTGTAACCAATTCGGCAGTTGTGAAGACTGTGTGCAATACTATATGATTATACCAGCAAAAGTGGCACACATTGTAAACACTTAGTAGAACTACATAGTTCTCCACACAGTGTTCACAGCTGGTTACAAAAAGTGTGTTCAATAATTAGAACACTTCAGTTTACAGCGTACGTATCTCCCCTTGGCCATACACTAAACAATCAACATCCTGATCCTGATTGCTTTATGTGTGGACTGCACATCTTTGGATGAATTAATTTGACACACACAAACACGAGTGTCCGTTTACAATAATTCGGCACCAACAAATCCATTCTGTACGGAGAACACCCGGACCGTTGAATGTAGGTACGTGTCCAGGTAGAAGCAAGGTCTTATTTATTTATTTATTTATTAAGGAGATTTCTATGCGCTTTACAAAATCACTAGGTATAAGCACACGCAGACATGCTCTGATTAAATAGAACTTAGCCAAGCAAGACATGTGTTTGTTTGTTTGCTTAACGCCCAGTCCACCACGAAGGGCCATATCAGGGCGGTGCTGCTTTGACATATAACGTGCGCCACACACAAGACAGAAGTCGCAGCACAGGCTTCACGTCTCACCCAGTCACATTATTCTGACACCGGACCAACCAGTCCTAGCACTAACCCCATAATGCCAGACGCCAGGCGGAGCAGCCACTAGATTGCCAATTTTAAAGTTTTAGGTATGACCCGGCCGGGGTTCGAAGCCACGACCTCCCGATCACGGGGCGGACGCCTTACCACTAGGCCAACCGTGCCGGTCTAGCAAGAACACTAAACATTTGAGTTCATACAAAAATAGAGAATTCAATTAAATACTGGACAAACGATTGAAATAAGCTTAAGGCCTACACCAACTGCAATGGGCTATTTCAAATACAAAAGTTTAGTTAACTATAAAAGGCAGTGCATAAAACTCCATAATCCTAAGAGGGTCGAACAAATAAGAAACATAAGACTATTTTACTATAATTACTTCGTAAAAAATAATAAACATGGAATACAAAGCTGTAATTGTTAACAACAATTTTAAAAAGATTTCCATGCCATATTGCACAACACATTTTGACACACACCCAACCTCACACAAGCGCACATACACACTTACACACACACACATACACACACACACACACACGTGCACACACACACACACACACACACACACACACACACACACACACACACACACACACACACACACACACACACACACACACACACACACACACAGTAAAAGCATAGCCAGATCTGATGAGATGGTGAGTCAGCTCGTGTTAACTGGAATCACTGTGTCTTTAAGAAGACGGTCTGAACCCGTGCTAATTCATTCTCCGTCACTTTACAATTTACGTCTGCTGGGTAACCTCGCGTCGAGTGGGAGAAAGTGCGAGAGACACGATTTCACTTGTAAATGAAGATGTACGGTGACATTATCTATCACCATGAAGCCCGCACTACTTTTTCCTGGGAATGTGTTAATACCTTATCACCTACAAAGCGTGCGCTACTTTTCTGGAAAGGTTTTGCATATTATATCGAGGTCAGTATTAGCGACTGAATGAAGGAGTGAAGAGGAAGATTTTCAGATACATGTTCATTCCTGTATTCTGCATTTGATCGTGTGAACACCTCATAGATGTCCATGTAGGCTTTTACATGGAATAAGAGCAACATTTCACTTGGACACATACCAACAATCAACAGCCTGCCATAATATTTCTGTGCAGAATGACATTGCATTGCTCAAATCATTGAAGATTGACATAGATGTAATTTAAACCCCCCGCGGGTTAGGGGGAAGAATTTACCCGATGCTCCCCAGCATGTCGTAAGAGGCGACTCACGGATTCTGTTTCTCCTTTTACCCTTGTTAAGTGTTTCTTGTATAGAATATAGTCAATGTTTGTAAAGATTTTAGTCAAGCAGTGTGTAAGAAATGTTAAGTCCTTTGTACTGGAAACTTGCATTCTCCCAGTAAGGTAATACATTGTACTACGTTGCAAGCCCCTGGAGCAAATTTTTGATTAGTGCTTTTGTGAACAAGAAACAATTGACAAGTGGCTCTATCCCATCTCCCCCCTTTCCCCGTCGCGATATAACCTTTGTGGTTGAAAACGACGTTAAACACCAAATAAGAAATAAGAAAGAAAACAATTAATGTAACAACAACAAATTCGCTTGATGTGTGTACAAGTGAGAGGTAGCTAATATATATCCCATAATTATGTTGATGAGCAACGACATCCAATAAACAAAGCAAGACGTCTCTTCCTGACTCCCTCTTCCAAAGTGAACTTTCTAACGTCAAAATCAAAACAAAGTTCCAGACGACGTCATAATGCGAATTATGGCGTCACGCAAAACGTGTCACTTCTTAGGCATATCTCCAGAATAAATGAATTTCCCAAACAGAGTTTGTTTCGGTGACTTCGTCTGGAACTACAAGAAAGCCAACTGGATGCTCTTCAGCCAACTCACTGACCTCTACACAAAGTCCATCACCTTCGATAGGCACAGTGTCGACAGAAACGCCTCCATGTTCAACTCCGCCATACTCCAGGCAGCGAAAAAGTCCATTCCAAGAGGCAGGCGGCGTGACTACAAACCGTACTGGAACAACGCCCTGGAAGAGTTGCACAAGAAGCTGAGCGAAGCGAGAGAAAACATGGAGAAGGACCCCACACCTGAAAATGTGGCGCGACACTCGCAGATAAGGACAGACTTTGACAAAGAAAAGCAGCGCCAAACCCAGAACAGCTGGAGAGAGAAAACGGCCTCCCTAAACATGGAGAAAGACACTCAAAAGCTATGGCAGCTGACCAAGACACTGAACGAGGACAACTCTGGGAGGAGGAAGGTCACCCTCCACACTAACACCGGAGATGTCACAGGCAAAACAGCCGCAAATGTCTTCGCCAAAGCTTTTGAGGCAGATAGTACAGTGACGGTCCCTGCTGACAGACTGAAGGATGTCAGAAGCCAGACTCGAGCTGCACTTCACAACACAGCAAGTACTGATTTGGACCCATGCATGACCGAACGTCTGATCCTCCGTGAGCTGGAAGAAGCACTGAGAAAGCTGAAGCAGAAGAAGGCCCCAGGCCCTGATGGCATCTCCAACGACATGTTGAAGCACCTCGGCCCTGGTGCAAAGCGATTCCTTCTGTCCATCTACAACCAGAGCTGGTCGACAGGCACTGTGCCTACGAGTTGGAAAGTCGCCCTTATAAGACCCATCCCGAAGAAAGGAAAGGATAAGCGTGACCCATCCAGCTATCGACCCATCAGCCTACTCAGTTGCGTTGGAAAGCTTCTGGAAAGGATCGTGAACAAGAGACTGTTGTCGCTTCTTGAGTCCAGATCTTTCCTTGCACCCACCCAAACAGGCTACCGGCAACATCGCAGCACCGAAGACCAGCTTGCCCTCCTGACGCAGGAGATTGAAGATGCCTTCCAAGAGAAAAAGAAGGTCCTGGCAGTGTTCTTTGATCTGTCCCGGGCCTTCGACACAGTCTGGAAGGAAGGGCTGCTACTGAAGCTTTTGCATGCGGGCGTCCATGGCAAGATGTTCAAGTGGCTGAGTGATTTCCTCTTCAATAGAACAGCAAGAGTGATGGTAGACGGGACGACCAGCAACCTCGTGAAGCTGAGAGAGGGTGTCCCACAAGGCGGAGTGATCTCCCCTACCCTCTTCCTCGTCTACATAAATGACATCACAACAACGGTGCCAAAACATGTCTCGAACACCCTGCATGCGGATGACTTTGCAGTCTGGTGTGCAGAAGAACACACCTCCACAGCAACACACCGTATCCAGAACACCATCAATAGCGTGTCCAGCTGGTCAAAACACTGGGCATTACAGCTGAACACTACCAAGACGGTCAGCACTCTCTTCTCACTCTCCACCTCCAAGGAAAAGGTCCTGCTGAAACTGAAAGACCAAGCAGTCCCACAGGTCGACACGCCAACGTTTCTGGGAGTCACCCTGGACACACGTCTGACGTGGAAGCCGCAGATTGAAGCGACAGAAGGAAGAGCGATGAAGAAGCTCTCGCTCATGAAGAAATTGGCAGGAACCCAGTGGGGCGCAAACTCTGGCATTCTGAAACAGGTCTACACAGGCGCTGTCAGACCGGTCATGGAATACGCCTCCTCAACATGGACCACTGCCTCCAAAACCAACAAAGGAAAGCTGGACAAAGTCCAGAACATGGGGCTAAGGATCATCCTCGGTGCCATGAAAAGTACACCCATCCAAGAAATGGAGAAAACAGCAGACCTGGAACCACTCGAGGACAGACGAGAGTACAAAGCTGTCCTCCAGGGAGAGAAGATGAAGAGACTGACCACTCACCCACTTCACCAAAACCTCAACAAGGGCACCAAGAACAGGCTGAAACGAAAGAGCCTCAAACATCAGGTCAAGGACCTCCAAACGGAGTATGCTGAAGCTCTGGAAGCTGACCCCAACTGCTGTGAGACACTCGTCTCAGACGTCTGGGCCCCACGCAAGAGCTTCCATGAAGTCAGAACAGATGTACCAGGACTGACAGCAAAGGGCGAACAGTCACCACATGTCCAGAAGGCCCTCGCCATGGAGATGATTCAGGACCGCTACCCACATTGCACCTGGACTCACGTCTACACAGACGGCTCCTCAGAGAACGCCGTAAGGAATGGAGGCAGTGGCGTCTACATCCGTCGCCCAAACGGGACCACCACCTCCCTCTCCGTCCCAGCTGGTGACCTGAGCTCGAACTACAGGGCCGAGCTCCACGCCCTCATCACTGCAGCAGAGCACGCAGCAGGGGAAGACCGCAGTCGGCAAAACATCGTCCTCCTCACTGACTCCCTGTCCGCCCTCCAGTCCCTTCTGTCTGGCCCCACTGACCTCCCCACCAGGCAACTCGACAACTGCCTCAGCACCCTGTCTCAACACAACAAGGTGGTGCTCCAGTGGATACCGGCTCATGTCGGCATTGCCGGCAATGAAGAAGCGGACAGGCTGGCAAAAGGAGGTGCGAGACTTCCCCAACCACACAACTCCACCTCGTACAAAGAAGCCAAGACTCTTCTACAACGGAAGAAGAAAGAAAACTGGAAAAAGAGAAACGGAGACTACAACCCACAGGAAGACCCCATCAACAAACTAGACCGGAGAAGCCAAACCACCATTTTCCGTCTAAGGACAGGGCACTGTGGACTGAAGAAACACCTCAAGAGACTGGGCCTTGCGGATGACGCACACTGTGAATGTGGCTCGGAAGAGCAAACTCCGGAGCACATTCTCCAGAACTGCCCCCATCTAGAGACAATACGCCAGAAGTTCTGGCAAGAAGAGACCAGTGTTGGAGCCAAACTCTGGGGTCCTGCCGACGAACTGCGCAAGACTGCGGACTTCCTGGCAGCCACTGGTCTGAGGATCTAGCACGGCCACCAACATCGAACGCAGAAGAAGAAGAAGGTGACTTCGTCATACCAGCAGTAGAAAATGACTCGTTCTGTCACCACCAATCTGTGCATGTATCTGTATCGTATATATGATTAACGTCTGGATTTATCAATGGTGATCT
>NW_027127318.1:10000-11681 GCF_037325665.1 Littorina saxatilis
CTCCATCTCTCTCTCTTTCTCCCTCTTTCTCTCTCACTCTCTCTGTCTCTCTCTCTCTCTCTCTCTCTCTCTCTCTCTCTCTCTCTCTCGCGAAATATTTACTACTAGATGAATTCGCCGGGTAGCCGGCTTCGCCGGGAAGAAGTACTTAGAGCCTCGCCTTCAGACTTCTCTCTCTAAATCGGGAAAGAAAGACACAAGTTCCATCTCTGATGTGTCGCAAAATTGCATTCAACCATGGATTTCGCAGTAAGTGAACTTGTATCTGTACTGGCGTCGGCTTTGAGCCGTTTTTCGCCTAAATTCAACATAACAAAACTTCTGATAAAACAAGGGTGAAACTGGTCAGTAGAAGAAAAAAACCGTACAACCCTTGCTGTATTAATTTCCATCCCACAGATACCGCACTGTAATGCACAAGACTCAAGTAGACGCATCGCACTTTATGTTTTGTCTCTTGATCGTGAGGTTAGAGCGTTTGTGAAGGCCGTAGGGTACTTGCTGGGGAGGGAAGAGATCGGGTGAAGGGGGGGGGGGGGGGAAGGGGTCAACGGGGGGGGGGGGGGGGGGGTGGGGGGGGTACACACAGTTAGGAGCAGCTCCAATTATTCCCCAGTGCCGCTTCTGGTTTGTTTCCTGAAAGGGTTTAGGTATGCAGATCGAGCTCTGTCCACTCTTACACGCTGACAGTCCACTTCTGCCTTTGCGCACACAGACTAGAATCTACCTCCAAGGCGCTTGACAGAACTATAATTATATATAGTCGCTGAGAACATGCCACAAGTCAGTTCGCAACGTTAAAGTTTCGTAAGAAGAGCCTTTTTTGTGGTTGCAAGAGTGGTTTGGTCGGGTCCAACATTCATTAGAAACTTTTGTGTTGAAAGCACTTTGACGAGGGCGAATATCCTTTTTTAAACGTTTGGTTTTAAAGGTGTGCCAGTGAGGTAAATGATTCGCATCCGTTTAGCTAGATAGAGACAACAAATGACTTGTTCTATTATATACTGATGAGAAATGTGATGTTCTTACAACCTCTGTAGCTATTGCAAGGTTGGCTAGGCACATCACACAACGTGTCCTAAATGGTGCCACCTAGCTACGGCTACAGCGCAGTTAAACGAAAAACCAACAACTTCTGCAGAAACGAACACAACACAAGAACAACCACTGTCACAACCAGCGAGATCTACATAATTATGAACACCACCGTCGATAATAAAAACTTTTTTTTTTTAAACAATAAAAAATCTACCTCCATCGCCAAAATTCATCAACAGCCACAGCAACGTAAAACCCCTGTAGTAACACACACCGCAACATCAACACTGCCATCATCATAACACTCAACATCTGCATTATTAACACCGCCGTCTTTGACAACTCCTCAAGAAAACATAATGTCCTCCAAAAACAAAATCGCTAAAAGAAATCTATCCAAATTGATTTCCTTTTAAATGGTCCCATAAGTACTCTTCTCCAAATAAGAAATAGTGTATAAGTCGTTGGTAAAAGGGGTTAGCGACCATGTGGGCTTTGCCCCTCTTCCATTTGAACCTAAAACGGTCTGCTGCTTTCGTCTGTAAGTAATGGGTTCATCGTGAAATCGCTCAGCAAACGGTGGAAAACGAACTACGATTTAGGTCAATTCCCTTTCTCACTACAGGGCCGGACCAAATGAGTT
>NW_027127319.1:0-15930 GCF_037325665.1 Littorina saxatilis
AAGATCACTTTCTCGACACCCCCTCCTGCCCTGATATGGCCCTTCGTGGTCCTTCCTCCTCCCGTTTTCACCTTCAAAACCCTACTCCCTTATTTTCTCACACGCCCCCCTCCTTCCCTACTCGTTTTTACATTTAGCCAAGTTTTGACTAAATGTTTTAACGTAGAGGGGGGAATCGAGACGAGGGTCGTGGTGTATGTCTGTCTGTCTGTGTGTGTAGAGCGATTCAGACTAAACTACTGGACTGATCTTTATGAAATTTTTCATGAGAGTTCCTGGGTATGATATCCCCGGACGATTTTTTTTCTTTTTATCGATAAATACCTTTGATGACGTCATATCCGGCTTTTTGTAAAAGGTGAGGCGGCAATGTCACACCCTCATTTTTCAATCAAATTGATTGACATTTTGGCCAAGCAATCTTCGACGAAGGCCGGACTTTGGTATTGCATTTCAGCTTGGAGGCTTACAAATTATTTTATGACTTTGGTCATTAATAATCTGAAAATTGTAATTGAAATTATTGTTTTATAATACGATCCAAAATTACGTTTATCGTATTCTTCATCATTTTCTGATTCTAAAAACATATAGATATATTATATTCGGATTAAAAAACAAGCTCTAAAAATTAAAAATATAAAAATTATGATTAAAATAAAATTTCCGAAATCGATTTAAAACCAATTTCATCTTATTCCTTGTCCGTTCCTGATTCCAAAAACATATAGATATGATATGTTTGGATTAAAAACACGTTCAGAGAGTTAAAAAGAATAGATATATAGAAAAGCGTGCTATCCTCCTCAGCGCAACCGCTACCGCGCTTTTCTGGATTGTTAATTTCACTGCCTTTGCCACGAGCGGTGGACAGACGAGTGTACGGTCTTGCGGAAAAAATGCAATGCGTTCAGTTTCATTCTGTGAGTTCGACTGAGCTTGACTAAATGTTGTATTTTCGCCTTACGCGACTTGTTTCTTCTCTTTTAAGCAATTTAGGAGGACATTGCTTTGATTGTGATTGCTGCGAATGTTTGCAGACCAAATTTGCAACAAGTATAGCCTGCCTAATGGTAACCGTGTTGAGGATTATTGACAAATAGACGAGTGGTTTTTTTCTTCTTCTTCCTAGCTGAAGTTTTCAGACGGTGATGGAAGAGGCTGAGAATTAGGAGGAACACTTGAAAGCGAATCAATATTGGCGTTAGAAAGAAGTTCCGTAAAGTCGCATTTAGAATCAGACAGAAATCATGGGAAAAGATAAAAGCAGCTTATCGATAACACGGATCTCTTTGACTATAGAAGAAATAAGAATTTTTTTGTCTATACAATTTTTTATATTCGTTTTGTGTACACATTACACCAATACTTGAGTAGCCGGTAAGCGCTTAGTTGAGCGTAAATGATTCATCCTTGAGGTAATGGATTTTGCAGACAAAAGAAGCAGAATTAGCCAGGCAAGTGGGTGTTCTATCCAAATTGTGATTACAATCCTAGCGTGAGATCTGATCTGATAGACAGCGGATCAATCTCTGCCTTTTGTGACGAATCCAAGCGAGGTGCATTTTTCGTCTCCCCCCCCCCCCCCCCCCTCCCCTCTACCCCCTCCCCTTCCCTCCCCCTCTTCCAATGGCTCTTCCGTGTCTTTGTGAACGAGCAGTTTTCGTCCAATCCCCCATGAAGAATGTTTGACGGTGTATTTCATCCTGTGAAAAGGGTGTCGTTTTTCATGTTTTGTGTTCTGCGTCCGTGATTAATATGCTGCGGTGATTGTGTGTGATTATTGATGTTTTAGACGAGGTGGTGGTGGTGGTTGTGAGTGTGGTGGTTGTGTGTGTGTGTGCGCATATATATATATGTGTGTGTGTGTGTGTGTGTGTGTGTGTGTGTGTGTGTGTGTGTGTGTGTATATATATATATATATATATATATATATATATATATAAAACATCAGAAATTGTGAAAGAAACAATTGAAAGTCAGCAGAGACTTTCTTCCGAGATTTGTTAAAATCTCTTAGCAGAGAAAGAGAGAGAAATAAGTATCCCTCTTCACATCCGCCACTCTCAGTCACCCCAAGCATTCAAACGAGCACTTAAAACGCACCTCTTCAAGAAATACAACCCCTGATTTTGTTTTCTCAGTCCATCAGTAGGCTACATGTAGTGTATTTGTTGTTTTAGTGATAATGTGTATACACATTTAGGGCTGTTTTTCAGTATTAATAACATGTTCTGTTTGATTAAGGGTATTCAGCTGGTATTTCCTTGTTTTTACTACCTATTTTATTCATGTTTTTATTACTTAATTAGTGGAAGAATCTGTTGTAATATGTATGTTTGATGGTGTATGCTTTTAATCAAGCGTTGCTGACTATGAATGCAGATGTAAATGCTTGTATAACTGTGTTTGAATTTTAAATGTGTCAAGCGCAAAGAGCATAATTGTAAAGTTATGATGTTGCGCTATATAAATGCTCATTTATTATTATTATTATTATTATTATTATTATTATCCCTGCACAGACAGCCTATTGGGAGCATCAGACCCTCCTCAAGGGGGACCGAGATTTACAGAGCAAAGTCCCTTTATACACCTGGGTGCGAGATGGTGTAGTTTTTGCTAAGCAAGGCAGTGCAGTTTCGAGAGTCACTACCATGCGAGGCCTCCTCGCTCTTCTGTAACTATATATGTGTTACCTTACAATCAGCTTGCTTCCAGTGCTGTGTTCCAGACTTTTCTTCCCTGAATTTAATGAGGTAGCAACCGTTTATAGTAACAGAATATGGAATTGATTTACATATGTTCTACTGATGCTTCTCATTGATACTTGGAATATACATTCAAACGTGATATACAATAATATTAAGTTGCTATTATTGATGATACATTGGCAACGGAAACATGTGCCTATTGGTGGTATTGCCTGTCGCACGAGCCTTGGTATGCAGTTATCACCGATGTAGAGCAACGTGACGGTATTCAGCACAGAAACTCTGTCTTTGTAACTGTCCCGTGCCTTGAGTGATGTTGACCTACTTGTCGCATCAGCCGTGCCATGTGTGTGACTGGTGCGAGTGTGTAAAAACAGGCCATATCAGTAACCAAAACAGAAATATGTCACTCCAGTCCGCGTGCTCGCCTGTTTCAACCCCCCCCCCCCCCCCCCCCTCTTGTTTCCTGGTATGTTGAAATGAGAGAGAGCCAATGGCCATATGCCTAAAAGGTTTCGTTTGAAGCGTTTATTTATAATTATTATCTTTTGATTTGTTTCGTACTTGTTTACATTTTCCCGATCAATAATTTTCTTGTTCTCTTTGTTGGTGTTGTTTGTGGTGATTGTCTTGTTAATTTATTCTTATTTCACTCTCATCCTGAGACATTGTCAGATGATGTTGTTATTCTCTTTTCCTTTCTCACTCATCCACTATTGTAGCATTGAATATGAATTAGTTTTTCCCGGTTGTATCATTCTGAGCGCGGCACTGACGTGGTACCACCTCCTGGCCTCTGACTGGTTTGAAATCTTGCAAAGAGCTGTGACGTAATGAGTGGATGTAGTCTTCAACAGTTCAGGGCCAGGATTGGGGGCTACTCCGGTGTCGCAGTCAAACTATCGACGCATAAACTTTATTTTATGAATATCAGAAATGTTAATTCATGTCTAGTTCTTTTGTTGTACGGGTCAAGAGGCTTGTCGCTAGCCCTCTTATTGTTCTTGATATTAAACGATGCCAGTTTTTCACACCATTTGAGTCGTCGAAGTCGATGTTGTAATAACGGTTTGAAAAATAAGACGAACTTTTCTAATGTCCTCGTCAGTACATTGATGTTTGTGAACATGCTTTTCTGTTTCATATGTTTGTGTTTGTTGCTGCTTTGTGGGGATGTGGAACCAAACCCTGGACCAGTCCTTGATAGAGAACAAGGCATATCTATTGTTCATATTAATGTGCGAAGCCTTAAGAACAAAATATTTCATTTGCAGGCCGAATTAGGACGTTTCGATATTATTACTGTATCAGAAACGTGGTTGTCCACAGATGTTGATAATGAAGATATTAATCTGAATGGTTTTCATCCACCAATAAGATGCGATAGGCCTGGTGATGCTCATGGGGGTGTGGCGGTGTATGTGAAGAGTGATTTGATATGCAAACCCAGATACGATTTGAGCATACCTTCTCTAGAGGCGGTATGGGTGGAAACCAAAATCGACCAGGAGACCCTTCTTGTTGGTACTTTTTATAGACCACCAGATGCTAATGTAAATTACTGGGACTTGATTGATGAATCATTTCAGTCAGCATCAAGGACACCACAGAAATTGATAATACTTGGCGATTTTAATGCTGATTGTATGAACAACCCTCCGCCTCACCTTCAACGATTATTAAATGTTAATAGTTTGTTTCAAATCGTGACAGAACCAACACGAATTACAGAACATTCATCCACTCTTATTGACTTGATATTAACCCCATGTCCAGACATGATAGATGCAGTTGATACTTTCCCTCCAGTTTGCAGTGACCATTCTTGCCCGTATGTTAAAATAAAGAAAACAGTTAATTTAAAACGTTCATTCAAGCGCACCATTTATAATTATTCAAAACTCAATATTGGGAAATTTGTAGATGATTTGCTAAATATAGATTGGCCTGAGGTTGTTAACTTAGAACCACTGGATGCAGCAGTCGAATCATTTACGGATATACTAATGACTACTGCCAAGCACTGTATGCCTGTAAAAACAGTTGTGATAAATGAACGAGATGCCCCATGGATAACCGAGGAAATTAAAAAGTTGATAAGGAAAAAACAAATAATACACAGTTTAGCTAAACGTTTAGATTCTATGTGGTGTTGGGCGTTATTCAGACGCATTCGAAACATTTTAGTAGACAAAATTCGTAAAAGAAAAGAAGAATATGATATTGAATTGGATGATAGAATAAATTCGCAAATACATTTTGGTAACAAAGATTGGTGGAAGTTAGTAAATAAATTCATGACCAAGAAAGGCCTATCACAGTCAGAAATTCCACCAATTGACAATAACGGAATTATTTGTTATTCTGATGAGGAGAAAGCAGAAGTATTTAATACATTTTTTGTTAACCAATCTTGTGTTGATGATGAAGATGATCCTTTTCCAACCCTGCCAGAGCACCCAGGATCCGCTCCTCCACTTATCATTACTACTGACATGGTTTCTGGAATTATTAAATCCCTTGACCAAAACAAGGCAGTTGGTCCCGATCTTGTTCATAACAAGATTCTTAAAGCAGCCGTAGACGTTGTCTCTGATCCACTTTCAAAACTGTTTAGTAGATCATTAGCCGAAGGTAAATTTCCAAAGGCTTGGAAAGTGGCACATGTTACCCCAGTTTACAAGAAAGGCGAGAAGTCACTATGCACAAATTATCGCCCAATATCCTTATTAAGCTGTATCGGTAAAGTAATGGAAAAATGTATTCAAACTCATATGTTTACGTATTTGACAGATCATAATTTATTGACAGTATCTCAGTCAGGCTTTATTCCAGGTGACTCAACTGTCTTTCAACTTCTTGGTATATATGACGATTTGTGTCAATCTTTGGACAAGCAATGTACATCACAAGCAATATTTTTTGATATTTCCAAAGCGTTCGATAGAGTATGGCATCGTGGTCTGATTTATAAATTATACGCAATAGGTATAAGAGATATGTTATTAGAATGGATTAAAGATTATTTGTCTGATAGAACTCAAGCTGTAGTTATAAAAGGTTGCATGTCAAATTACCGCTGTGTTCATTCTGGTGTCCCTCAAGGGTCAGTCTTGGGGCCACTTCTGTTTCTTGTTTATATTAATGACATTGTTGTTGATATTAAATCAATAATTAAATTATTTGCCGACGACACGAGTATGTACGTGTCCCTCGATAATACACTTGAACGCACTGAAATTTTGAATTCTGATGCACAACAGATAATGCAATGGGCAAAAAATTGGAAAGTTAATTTTAATCAGTCCAAAACTGAATTATTGACTGTCTCTACTAGAAGACAACCGGAAACATTGCCGCTAAAATTTGGCGAAGAGATATTAATTGAAACCACTGTTCATAAACATTTGGGCGTGTATCTGCAAAATGACTGTAAATGGAATCATCATGTACACTCTATAGTTGTTAAAGCTCGTATTTTAGTTGCATGTTTGCGTTCCTATAAATATCGGCTCAGTCGCAAGGCACTAGAAATGATGTATAAGGCTTTTATTCTTCCTCATTTTGACTATACAGATGTAATATGGGATAATTGCAATGCAATGTTGGCAGTTGAACTTGAAAAAATGCACCTAGATGCTATTAGAACTATTATCGGAGCTGTTCGTGGAACAAGCCATCAAAAACTTTACAATGAGTCAGGTTTTACAACACTGCAAGAACGGCGCAGAAAACATAAATTGATCGTTTATTTTAAATTAGTTAATGGTCTAGCGCCAGTGTACTTACTTGATTACTTACCATCTCTCATTTCAGCAGTAAATCCGTACCACCGACGCAAACCATATGATAGGCAAATGTTTCGATGTAGAACTGAATTATATAAGCATTCCTTTTTTCCTTCTGCAACATCTTTATGGAATGAATTACCTGATCATATAAAACAAACGAATTCAATTGGTTGTTTTAAAAGATTTTTGTCCAGAGATGACCCTCTAATTCCCCCGTATGTCTACTCTAAAGTTCGAAAAGCAGAAATCATTCATTGTAAATTAAGATTAGAGATAAGCGATTTAAATGCAGATATGTTTAAAAGACATTTGACAAATGATGTTTTCTGCAGGTGTGGTTTTCATGTTGAAAATTGTGAACACTTTTTATTTGACTGTCCATTGTACACGAATGTTAGAGCAACCACTATTGACACTCTACCAGATAATAATAATATTACTGTTTTGTGTGCTATGTACGGTAATAGTGACAAGTCCTTGGCTGAAAACACAGCGCTGTTTTATCAGATTCAGAAATTTATATTAGACAGCAAACGTTTTTGTTAACACCATATTATGTTTAGTCATTTTGTTACTAGAGCATTGAATTGATCTATAGTGGATGCAATCTCTCTCTCTCTCTCTCTCTCTCTCTCTCTCTCTCTCTCTCTCTCTCTCTCTCTCTCTCTCTCTCTCTCTCTCTCTCTCTCTCTCTCTCTCTCTCTCTCTCTCTCTCTCTCCCTGTATCTGATTGTCCTCTGTGTCTCTATGTGTGTGTCTCTATGTGTGTGTGTGTGTGTGTGTGTGTGTGTGTGTGTGTGTGTTTTTGTGTGTGTGTGCACGTGTGTGTGTGCACGTGTGTGTGTGCACGTGTGTGTGTGTGAGTGTGCGTGTGTGAGATTTCCGTACCACTGTTGCTATAGTTATCGTTGTTGTTGTTTTTGTTTTCATTTGTTTAAATATCATGCATTTACAATATTGTCCGCCACATTACTCGTTTGTTTCTAAGAGCACATTTATAAGTTTATCTTGTTGTGCTCCCTTAATTACAATTTTCAATTACGGCTTTGTATTTATGCAACTGAATAAAACTGTTTAAACCATATATATATATATATATATATATATATATATGTGTGTGTGTGTGTGTGTGTGTGTGTGTGTGTGTGTGTGTGTGTGTGTGTGTGTGTGTGTGTGTGTGTGTGTCTCTCTCTCTCTCTCTCTCTCTCTGTCTCTCTCTGTCTCTCTCTCTCTCTGTGTCTCTCTCTCTCTCTCTCTCTCTCTCTCTCTCTCTCTCTCTCTCTCTCTCACACACACTCTCTCTCTCTCTCTCTCATTCCAACACACACACTCTCTCGCGCAGTCGGCAATTCCTGGTCAGCCGTCTTTTGTACGATTTATATGGTTGATCCAAATGTGCCAATGCATTAACATGCAAGTTCTATACTGTAGCTTTAAATTACAGACACAGAGCTGAACAGAGCACATTGGACCAACAGATAAAAATACAAAAATCTTCTTATTTATAAATTTATTCCAAAATCCATCTCTTTTGGGCCGTGTAACAAACTAACTAACAAGCTTTTTTTCTCTTCCTCCCTCTTGTAAAAGCCACGGCCTCTTCTAGAATAATCAAATGAAGCTGCTGCGAAAAGTACGGCAGTCCTTGAATTATCGATTGAGGCTGGAATCAAGAGTTGTGCTTTTTTCACGCAGTGCGGGGGAAAAAAACCCACACCACAGCAACAGATGGGACAGTAATGCTAGTGTCATGCCGAGTCCTTATTACACCACACGGTGGTCTTTAGGTTTCACTCTGTTTGTCTGTCTGTCTGGCTGTCTGTCTTTGTGTCTGCCTGTCCAAACTAGGCTTAGAATAGATCTGTGGTACTTGTTTTTTTTTAAGTCTGCCCCTTTTTAAAGGTGCAGTCCTGCTCGTTTGAGCCATTATTGACATTTTGCAGAAGAGTGTAGCTATCCCTCCATGGACACATACCAAACAAATTAACACCATTTTCGGTTACTGAGCAGATTTTTATTTTTTTATGTATTGATTTCGGCAAAAAAACAAACAACTTCAATATATTGACGTTTATACATTTCCAGTATCATCTCATCGTTCTCATCAGAGTACATTTTATTTCAATGCACGAGCGCAGGTGGCGGATATGAATGAGTACCCACTCTCGCCCAAGCTGTCGCCTCGTTAAAATTCCATTAAAAAAATTCATTTGTGCGGGTCGTTTTTCCATTGATTTGGAGTAGTTGAGTTGGCGTGACAATTTAGCGCAGCACGCTTCGGTTTTGGTTTAGTTAGAATAGTTTGCGTTATGAATTAACAGCTGCCGGCAGCGTATGTTACGCGCATTCGCTCACGCATGCAGCCATATGTATTATACAGCAGACTCATGCACACAGGCCGCATACATGTATGCATGTACATGCGCGCGGGCGCGATTGCCTGCACAGACTCACGCATGTTCACACACACACACACGCATGTTCAAACACACATACACACACACACACACACACACACACACACACACACATAAACACATAAACACTCATGCACACACACACACACACACACACACACAGATAAACACACACACACACACCACACACACACACACACACACACACACACACACGTACTGAGTCCTGAGTCCTGAGCACGCACGCACGCACGTACATGCCGCTCTTATGCACACACACACAGTATTAGTAAACTATTACACACACACCAGGTGCTTTGTGAAAATGTTGAAAAGGCTAGAGGCGCGTGTGCTAATGATGAAATAACGTGTGTGCTATTGAAATGCAATCGTTGTAATTTAAAGCAAGACCTTTTGGGCGAGAGAGCCGTTTTAATACGATAAGCAGGATTTGTCTGTGGATCATGGTATTTTAGTTCTATCGCACCACTTTATTTTCCATATTCATGAGCTTTTCGCGCCGACAAGACCTTGAAAGGATCGAGATTCATTAATATTGATTTTCCCGTCGAACACGGTAGGGAGTGTCTTCGATGCCGGAGATTCAAGTGTTGATAAATGTAATTCTATAATCATGTGAACTTTATTACCGCCCTGATATGGCCCTTCGTGGTCGGCTGGGCGTTAAGCAAACAAACAAACAAACAAAATGTGAACTTTATTACTAGTATGATTATGGAGTGTTTTACATCCCTAGTGATCAAATTGATTCCCGGCCTAACCGATCTTTCTCCGCATTTAGCCTCTCGGCATGCAAATTAACCTGATTACTAACGATTGACTACGCGCCAAAAAAGACTGCGATGTTAAATACAAAATTGCCACTTTGCATGATCACACTGCAAGTACAGGATCAGTTTCACACTTAGATTTTAATAAACACCTGTTTTGGTCAATTGCTGCTTTGGTGCAATTGCACAGTTTCGACCCAATCGATTGATTGCGCAAGCACATCCTATGCCCGTTTGAGTCAATGATCAATTTAATGAGCAAGATAAGGACTCGTGTTCACAAGGTTTGTACGTCTGACTCTTCTCGAAGAACGTTCGTATAGGGATCAAATATCCACGTACCATGACCGTCAGAGGGTGTATAATATTAGCATTTTGCTTTAGAAAAGCACAATATCCCCGCGAACGGCCGTTTTGGACTGGTTATCCCCCGTGATCATAAGTTCATTTACAGACTTCGCGTACCCGAAGTTACCTGTATGCAACAGACAAACAAACGCAAATCTATATAATTAACAAATAAAGAAACAACAACAATGCGAAAGAATACTTTGATTTGCCGGTCAGAAGGGTGTCTCGTTTTGACGTATCTCAGACATCCTGTGATTTTAGTGTTGCATGAAAATGAAAGCAGCAGTAATTACTCAATAAGTCACTTATTATAGAACCCACCCCATCCCCAAATCGACCCCAATGCTTCTAACGCGGTTTCTCCCAAAATGGAGACCGCCTGCGCGTGCTTCTGTGGCGGTGTGGTGGATAATGCTGTGAGTCACTCTATCGGTAAATGGCATTTTCATTCCGTCGTTTGTTTCTCTGCACCAGACTGACCGCTCACCATCGTGCACAACAATTAAATGTGAGGCACGTGCGGTCCGCTATTCTGACCCCAGCCGGCTGGAAAGGGTCTTCCTAAATCCATCGTTCGTACTGTCAATGCCTTGGTTTAAACAATGTTTGTTCAAATGCATGTTTACATTCTTTTGTTTGTTTGTTTGTTTGCTTAACGCCCAGCCGACCACGAAGGGCCATATCAGGGCGGTGCTGCTTTGACATTTAACGTGCGCCACACACAAGACAGAAGTCGCAGCACAGGCTTCATGTCTCACCCAGTCACATTATTCTGACACCGGACCAACCAGTCCTAGCACTAACCCCATAATGTCCCGCAGTGGGGCACTGCGGTTATGAAATTAAAAGCCCCTCCTGTTTTTGGAACAGCAGGAGCTTTCTAGTTTGCTGTTAGGTAGATTTTTGGTTC
Source organism: Littorina saxatilis (assembly GCF_037325665.1). Classification (NCBI taxonomy): domain Eukaryota; kingdom Metazoa; phylum Mollusca; class Gastropoda; order Littorinimorpha; family Littorinidae; genus Littorina; species Littorina saxatilis. The sequence goes on from NW_027127319.1 coordinate 10,975, forward strand.
CTCTTTCCTGTCATGCTCTCTTTTTCTTCATGAATTCTTTTCTTTTTTCTGCCTTCTTGCTCATTCACCTGTATTTTTTCCAAAAATCTCTTCTCTTGCCGCTTGTCTCGCGATTCATGTATAGTTTAATCTGTTAGTGTTCTGATGTAAGTCCAGCAGTAGATAGGTTAAGCCTATTTTAACATACTGGAAACTGGTAATCTTCCAGTAGGTATTAATTTAGTTTTACTAAAGCCTGCTGGGACACAAGTAATGGGTTAGTGCATTTGTAAACAGGAATCGCTTGACAAGTGGCCCCCTTCATCCCCCCCCTTCCTCGTCCTGATATGGCTCGGTCTCGAATAGCAGCTAGCATCTGCTGAAGAGACATTAAACCCCAAAAACCAACCTGATATGGCTCTGCGTAGTCGGCTGGACGTTAAGCAATAAAGAAACAAACAAACAAACAAACAAACCCCATAATGCCAGACGCCAGGCGGACCAGCCACTAGATTGCCAATTTTAAAGTCTTAGGTATGACCCGGCCGGGGTTCGAACCCACGACCTCCCGATCACGGGGCGGACGCCTTACCACTAGGCCAACCGTGCCGGTATAATGTTTACATTCAAAGCCATGGAATTGATGATATAGTAAAGGAGCACAAGATAAAATTAATAATGTGCTCGTAGAGACAAAATGATAAAGTGGCGGACACTATTATCAATAATTTTTTAATATTCAAAACAGCAACAACAACCACATTATCAATACTGATACCTTTGCCCTCTATTCTCATTTTTTGACGTATTCGTGCATTTGAACGATCTTTTGTTCACAATCTGGGAATTATTGAAATTATACAGCATAATTGCAGGCGTGAATATTCTTTATTATTGTAGTATATGACGGACTTTAAGCTGCATAGAACCAAAGAGAAGACCAGTAAGAAAGCGGCAAGATCATGCATCGTCTAATCTTTCCACGGCGCCGTATAGCGAACGTACGCTCGTACTGGTCCACTGCCAGTTAAAACATAAGCCGTCTAACTTTCAAGATGTTTAGATTCCACAGAAACAGGACAACCAAATAGACACCATCCAATCTTGTAAAGGACCCTTGGAGCTTTCAAGAACAACCTTAGAGAAAGAGGACAATGTGTGAAAGCTGGTAGCTAGGTCATCTTTCAATCTTTCCACTGAGGATATTGCAATGTATTCGCCAGTCCGGGTCCGCTGCCAGTCAGTCCAATGTCTGCGTTTCTTACTTGCCTATCCCATAGGAACGGATCCGAAGCCATTGTATGGTGTCTGGTGTCGAACGATGTCAAAAAGTGCATTGCTGCAGACAGAAGTTTGTGTTGGTGGACAAAGTTCTTTACTTATTCTATCAAACTTAATATACATTAAATTTATAAGTAACACTGATTGAGCTTGCATGAGTTAACGATTGCTTAATTTAAACTGTAGGTTGGCATCATATTATGATTGTCTCGTTTGACCGGTGAAATGTTTATTCCACATTCAAATTTCAATTTTAAATTGATCAAACGCTTGAAGCAAAACAATTGAGATCAGAAAACGAACAATTAAGCAAGTCTACACATTCTGTACAACCGCCTGTCGTCTCAAACGTGAATTATGCCATAACCCTTAAACCCAGAAATCCAAAAACAAATAGACTACTAACGTTCCAAAATTAAGAATTAAAAAACAAGAATGGTAGGTAACTGGAACGTTTATTAATAACAAAACAATACGTTACATTTACGTTTATTATAGACAAAACAATACGTTACATTTACGTTTTGTTTTGTTAATAATACACGTTCCAATTACCTACCATCCTTGTTTTTGTATCCTCAAACCAAGAAACTCAAACAACCAAATCGACACCATCCTTTCTGGCTGAGGACCTTTTGAGATTCCAAGAACCGAAGCAAAGAAGACATAAAGGCAATCTTGCAACCTTTCCATGGCGCCGTGTAGTAATTATATGTACGCCATAACAGTTCTAGCCCCTTTCCGCAGTCAGTCATATGTCTGTGTTTTCTTGGGGGCCAGTCTCAGGGGGAACATCAGAACTAGTCCGAAGCCATTGTCCGATCCCTGGGGGCTGAAAGAACTGCAGGAATTATTCATCTCCCACCACCCGTTGACCTGGTCCCGTCATAATGTGACACAGCACTTTGCTGCTCTCGATGCGTGTGTGCTGTACTGGCCGTTCGTTGGTGTTATTTGAACCGTTATGGCTTGTTACTTGAAGTTGCGGTAGCGCGCTGGATTTGTATCCAGTTGGCCGCTGTCAGCGTGAGTTCGTTCCCACGTTCGGCGAGAGATTTATTTCTCAGAGTCAACTTTGTGTGCAGACTCTCCTCGGTGTCCGAACACCCCCGTGTGTACACGCAAGCACAAGTCCAAGTGCGCACGAAAAAGATCCTGTAATCCATGTCTGAGTTCGGTGGGTTATAGAAACACGAAAATACCCAGCATGCTCCCTCCGAAAACGGCGTATGGCTGCCTAAATGGCGGGGTAAAAAACGGTCATACACGTAAAATTCCACTTGTGCAAAAAACACGAGTGTACGTGGGAGTTTCAGCCCACGAACGCAGAAGAAGAAAAAGAAGACTTGAAGTTGAAGGCTGTCCTTGATTGAGCCCGAAGTTGACTTCGCGTAGATTTTGTTAAGGCCTAAAAATTAAAAAAATAGGTGTGGTTACGGTAACCCGACCTACCCTATTTTTAGGGGCCGACCCTATAACTTGTTATTACATTTTGTCAACAACAACAACACAAAACAAAAAAACAGTGCAGAAAACGCAATGAAAGCGAAATCGCCCGAGTCGCACACTTATTTCCCTGTCAAGTAGGTTTAATTTGTACACATTAGAAAGAAAAGTTAAAAAAAAAAAAAAGTGATTGCCTGCCTACCTTCCTACCCTATATTTTTTTGCTATGTTACCGTAACCACACCTATTTTTTTTTTTTCCTAATTACCGAAAATTCAGTGCCAAAGCTTCGTGCAGAGAGCTTCGTAAAATAGACTTTGGGAAGTCGACTTCTTCGCCCAATTAATATCAGACTTAAAGTTGACCATGGTTGTCCTAGTTTTACGCTGTGCACTCTTAGGTTCTGAATCGTATAGATACGATCGTATCCGGCGTGCTATGAAGTTTTTTGTCCGGTCATTGACCACTCGATTTGGGTGTATAGTACTAAAACAATTAAAACATTGCAGTCACCAAAAACCTACACAGAATGCAGTGCAGAATTGCAAAGCCTGCAATACGTTATTCTATCATCTGTGTTTAGAGTGCAACGGGATTTAACAATTCTGAAGAATGGCAGATTAAATGAACTTTGATAAAGGATTTCGTATCGTGAGCTTTTCATCTTCGTGTTCTTATTAACATAGTGCTGTGGCGGTGGACAATAAGCTTAATGTCCAAGCTGTAGGTGGTATAGTGTGGTGCTTCCATCATTGTTGCAGTGGACATGGGTAATTTAGCTAGAGGGTCACTGGTCAGGGTTGTGGTCTTGACCAGTCAGTTGCAGTGATTATGTGCTGATGCCGTGGTATTAGGTGTAATGATATCTGCTGTGTTCGCACTCATGGCAATATGATTGAGCCTGCAGTTTTGGTGGTCACAGGAACTGATGTGGTGTTTATAGTTTGGATTGGCGATTGTGATTTCAGCAGCTCTCTGGAGAGTTAACAACTTTTCAGTTTCAGACATATTGGCGAAACGTGTTTTCGGTTTTAACTGAAAGGAGGGACATTATAAATGATACGCAACGTAAGGAGTTGACATTGTGGATTCTTTCCTTTTTTCTCTCTCTCTCAATTTGTTTCTGTTCAAGGGAGTGGATTTGTCTACATTGAATGATAATGTTTGATGTCATGAATACTGTTGGATGTATGAAAGCACAGGGTTATCAAATGATCTCTCTCTCTTTCTCTCTCTCTTTCTCTCAGTTGGTTCAACTCAAGTGCAGCAAGTTAGGGAACATAGACTATTAGGTGTTACCATTGATCAAGAGTTGAAATGGCAAACTCATTTGAGTAATATTTGCAAAGTAGTATCAAAGAATTTGTACCTGTTATCAAAATTAAGGCATTACGCCGATTCTGAAGCACTCAAAATGTTCTATTACGCCCACATAATGCCTCATATAAACTTCGCTTCGACACTTTGGGATAACTGCAGTGATGTTCATTTAAAAAGACTCAATTCCCTGCATCGCCGAGCTGCAAAACTTATTCTGCATGATTTGAATAGGTCCACGGATGAAAAACTAAAGCTCCTAAATTTCCTCCCCTTGAAAGATCAGTTGACGTTAAACAAGGCTGTGTTCATGTATAAAATTCTAAATGACGACTGTCCTAAATATTTGCAATCACATTTCAAACATGCCACACAAAGATATGGGTCCCAAAAAATCATCCCTCCTATACCTCGCATAGACCTCTACAAATCGAGCCTAGCCTTCTCGGGAGCTTTTCTCTGGAACTCCTTCCCCCAACAGATAAGAAATGCAACTTCAGTGAAATTGTTTAAGAGACAGTCCCGTTCACACATCATTCGTGAATGAAATGTCTTGTTCGATTGTTATTTTGTTGAACATTTTGTACTAGTGTTAACGGATGTGTAGCTTATCTGAGCAACTTAATTCTCAAAATGAAAGGCTTAACTATGTCAATGTAATTTTGTAATTTTTGAGTTCTCCTTATATAATTCCGTAACTGCACATAGTATTGCAATACATACAATGTATTTCTATATCTTATATGATTGAATTTTTATTTGTTATGTTCGTCTGTCTTTATGTGTTGTATAAAGGACAGGTTGGAAGAATAGGCTTTGCCTAAAACCTTTATCCTTTTGTAATAAAGTTCTGAGTCTGAGTCTGAGTCTGAGTCTGAGTCTCTCTCTCTCTCTCTCTCTCTCTCTCTCTCTCTCTCTCTCTCTCTCTCTCTC
>NW_027127320.1:5000-22000 GCF_037325665.1 Littorina saxatilis
CGATCGCTAGGCAAGGTGCACTGGCATTATGTTCAGAAGCAAACTTGCAGATTCGTTGCTGTGGTCGAACCCACGCCAATAGTGACAACTGGTTTTAAGGCCAGCGCTGCAACCGACTGAGCTACCTGCCCGCCCATGAATAAATCATCCCTTCTCATAGAGGAAGTCATGAGAAGCCCAAAGCTGAGGAATAAGCCAGGCGAATCCGGAATTTACATCGTAATGATTTTACAACTTAAGACGAAGAGCAAGATTAGCCGAAATGAAAACCAGGCTCAGTTCATCATTTCTTTGCCATTAAGGAAGAAGAACCAGAACAAGACGTATTCGTTCCTATTTGCATTCCTTCCTGGACATTAGGTTGAAAGGACGAAGAGCAAGTTATGTTTACTTTGACTGATCAAAGTAGCATTGTTCGTTTGTGATTATGATCATTGAAATAACGGTGTATGACCTCTGAAGCTTTGAAAATAAGACCTCACTATCAAAACACACTAACTGATCTTGCTCATAACTTTCAATTAGACTAACGACTGCATAACATAAAACTATCATTTATTGATATGAGAGTGATAGACTAACGACTGCACAACATAGCCTATCATTTATCGATATGAGAGTGATGGTTATTGAATGATCATTGCTACAGACTACAGATACACATAAACCACAACTTTTGGGACACTTAAAGGCACAGTAAGCCTCCCGTAAACCATCACAGATACTGTCAGGCTTTTACACACAGTACAAACACCCTTCCAATTTGAACGCTCACCAAACTGGAACATCATAGGTGCCCTCCGTAAAGAGCGAGCAATTTTCAAAGTATTTATATTTGCGTGGTTTATCTTACCCCTGAGCCATCGTGAACCCGTGTGATCAAGTTTCCCTTTTTCACAATGTAGTCGTCAGTTAGTAATTTGAATCCGACTCGCTGTGAGCTTATCTGCAATAGCACGTTATTAAGTACCTCTGACTATGCACGAAACAAACGGCTGTGGTTCACAAGAACTCTAGCGATGGCTTTTGACTGTTTAGAGGAACTGGCGATAGGTATAAACCGTCGTCTGCTACGAGAACCACGACCTTGCGTGACCCTGCTTCCGGGCTTTTCTTTGTTCAAACTTTCAAAACTTTGATTTGTACTGATCTTGTCTTGATGAAAAAAGAATTATTTTGTGATTTAAGAATGTTTGTGTAACAAGCTGTCAATTTATTATTTAGATGTTAAAAGTTAGGTCCAGCGCCAAAACGCACCACGGTCCGATTGTCTCTGACACAATCCGCAAAATCAATTCTTTGAAAATTGCTCGCTCTTTACGTAGGGCATCTAAGATGTTCCCGTTTGTTGAGCGTTCAAATGGAAGGGTATTTGTACTGTGTGTAAAAGCCTGACAATATTTGTGATGGTTTACGGGAGGCTTACTGTGCCTTTAACAGTTTTACCAATGTCAATACATATTCTTAGGCTAGTAACTAAGAGGAGGTGTGCACCATATACATGAGAGTTTCACACCCGTTTGTGGCATGTTTGTTCGGTTCAAATGTAATGCATACACTAATGTATACATGTTTGTCTTTTTGCAATATCCTTTGCATTGAAATCAATGTGTCTTGCATGATTGTTTCTTTACTTGGTAGACAAAAACAGGAGATAAACAAGTCGCGTAAGGCGAAAATACAACATTTAGTCAAGCTCAGTCGAACTCACAGAATGAAACTGAACGCATTGCATTTTTTCCGCAAGACCGTACACTCGTAGCATCGTCTGTCCACCGCTCTAGGCAAAGGCAGTCAAATTAACAATCCAGAAAAGCGCGGTAGCGCTTGCGCTGAGGAGGATAGCACGCTTTTCTATATCTCTATTCTTTTTAACTCTCTGAACGTGTTTGTAATCCAAACATATCATATCTATATGTTTTTGGAATCAGGAACCGACAAGGAATAAGATGAAATTGTTTTTAAAACGATTTCGGAAATTTAATTTTAATCATATTTTTTTATAAACTTTTTTAGAGCTTGTTTTTAATCCGAATATAACATATTTATATGTTTTTTGAATCAGAACATGATGAAGAATAAAATAAAAGTAATTTTGGATCGTTTTATAAAAAAATTATTTTAATTACAATTTTCAGATTTTTAATGACCAAAGTCATTAATTAATTGTTAAGCCTACATGCTCAAATGCAATACCGAAGTCCGGTCTCCGTCGAAGATTGCTTGGCCAAAATTTCAATCAATTTGATTGAAAAATGAGGGTGTGACAGTGCCGCCTCAACTTTTACAAAGCCGGATATGACGTCATAAAAGACATTTATCGAAAAAATAAAACAAATCTGGGGATATCATACCCAGGAACTCGCATGTCAAATTTCATAAAGATCGATCCAGTAGTTTACTCTGAATCGCTCTACACACACACAGACACACACACACACACAGACACACACACACACACACACACACACACACACACACACACACACACAAGGGCGGATCAATTCACTTTGGAGGGGGGTGTTACAAAATGACTGAAGATACAAGTTGACGGCGCCGAAGGCGCGTAAGTCCCTAGGGGGTTCCGGGGGCATGCCCCCCCGGAAATTTTTGTTATCCAAAGAAGCAAAATAGAGCTATCTGGTGCATCCTGAGCCAATAAATTACCTCTGAAACCTGTTGATGTATGTTTTTTTTTGATGTATGTTTGAACGTTTTGGGGGGGTGGGGAGGTGGGGGGGTTATGTAACCCGTGTAACCCCCCCCCCCCAGATCCGCCCTTGCACACACACACACACCACGACCCTCGTCTCGATTCCCCCCCTCTACGTTAAAACATTTAGTCAAAACTTGACTAAATGTAAAAACAGTGTTGTGTGTACAAAAAAAAAACACTTACACTTTCGAATGTGTGTGTAGTGGTTTAGCACAATTTATTTTGTATATTTTCAGTTGATAATACGTTTTAGTGAGTACACCGAGTGTAATAGTCTGCTCAGGTTACAATACATAGCATAACGAGGATCTGGGTTCTTGGTGTAACGCGTCACCAACGTGTATTCCTCGGACCATGACTCACCACTTTTTTCCAACGTTCCTCTTCAACTGCATTATATTTGACAGCTCTCTTCTCCCGCCATGCAGCGAAAGGCCACGCCTTCTCGTGGACATTTGCCTTTTGCAAACCAACTAAACACACACACACACACACACACACACACACACACACACGTACACACGCACACACGTACACACGCACGCGCGCACATTTATTATACAATGATTGCATTTAGTACTTTTCAATCGGATAGAAAATAGGCCTACACTCAAGACTAAAGCCTGTCCTTTACTGGGGGTAGTCGACTACTTAAAGTATATATATACGTCGTGAACCTGGCCGCACAAAGCTTTAGCACTGAGCTTTCAGTAGAAAAGACATCGTGAACCTGGCCGCACAAAGCGTTAGCACTGAGCTTTCAGTAGAAAAGACATCGTGAACCTGGCCGCACAAAGCTTTAGCACTGAGCTTTCAGTAGAAAAGACATCGTGAACCTGGCCCCACAAAGCTTTAGCACTGAGCTTTCAGTAGAAAAAGACTTTGCGAAGTCGACTTCGGGCTCAATTAGGGACCGCCTTAACACTTATTAGCCTAAATGGTAAAATATCATTTCATCACATCCAAACAACAATTGGAACAATGGCTTGTGTTATTATAACTTTTTGTAGCCGCCGGGCTACATAGGTTTCGCTCTTGTGGTTGTTTGAAAGTCCAGTTGATTGTCGACTGGGGACTGGGGACTGTATCTCTAGTACTCCTGGGTCACTTGAGCTCTAATACGGCGAGTAGCTTGGAATTGTGGGGCCAAGGGTTTGTGCAAACAATTACGTTCCTAACGGTAGGCAAACGGAAGATATTAGCTTTACACGTTTTTCACTTTTTTGGCACCCGGCCAGTAAAAAAAAAATCCCTGTAAAGCGGGTGCTAAAGATTTCGCATGAGGACGCGCGTTTCAACCTAACACTTGACGTCGAAGACATGTGCTAAGTGAGACCTAAAACCTTTATACACGAAGCATGGAAGCTTTTTTTAAAGCATGGCCGTGTACACTAGTCAGATAACATGTTTTTTAATTCGTTTCAGCTGTTGTCAAAGACGTTTTCAACTTAAATTGATTGAATGTGGTACTGTCATTGCTTATGTCTGGGTTTGAAACATCGTCCCGCGGCGATCTCGATGTGTGGAGGGGTTAATATGTACTCAAAGAGAAGCTTGATTTAGATGAGCGCACAATAGCTCAATCGTTTAGGGCGCTTATGTAGCAAGGCATATGGATCGAATATTTTTTTTGTTTCTTATTTTCATCCGATCATGCAGCTTTCACTTTTTACATTTAGTCAAGTTTTGACTAAATGTTTTAACGTAGAGGGGGAATCGAGACGAGGGTCGTGGTGTATGTGTGTCTGTCTGTCTGTGTGTCTGTGTGTGTGTGTAGAGCGATTCAGACTAAACTACTGCACCGATCTTTATGAAATTTGACATGAGAGTTCCTGGGTATGATATCCCCAGACATTTTTTTCATGTTTTTGATAAATATCTTTGATGACGTCATATCCGGCTTTTCGTGAAAGTTGAGGCGGCACTGTCACGCTCTCATTTTTCAACCAAATTGGTTGAAATTTTGGTCAAGTAATCTTCGACGAAGCCCGGACTTCGATATTGCATTTCAGCTTGGTGGCTTAAAAATCAATTAATGACTTTGGTCATTAAAAATCTAAAAAATTGTACAAAATTTTTTTTTTTATAAAACGATCCAAATTTACGTTCATCTTATTCTCCATCATTTTCTGATTCCAAAAACATATAAGCATGTTATATTTGGATTAAAAACAAGCTCTGAAAATTAAAAATATAAAAATTATGATCAAAATTAAATTTTCGATATCAATTTAAAAACACTTTCATCTTATTCCTTGTCGGTTCCTAATTCCAAAAACATATAGATATGATATGTTTGGATTAAAATCACGCTCAGAAAGTTAAAACGAAGAGAGGTACAGAAAAGCGTGCTATCCTTCTCAGCGCAACTACCACCCCGCTCTTCTTGTCAATTTCACTGCCTTTGCCATGAGCTGTGAACTGACGATGCTACGAGTATACGGTCTTGCAGAAAAATTGCATTGCGTTCAGTTTCATTCTGTGAGTTCGACAGCTACTTGACTAAATGTTGTATTTTCGCCTTACGCGACTTGTTTCTTCTGCACTCCTTTCTGGCTCTCTCTTTCATTTTATTTTAATATTTTGTTAATGTACTTTTTGCAGTCGGCTCAGATCGATCGCAGAAAGTTTTGAAGCAATCCATTCAGGCATTGCTGAAATATAGCTCTTTGTGTCCTGGTACCCCTCAAAATGGACGCAAAAACATCTCGTTTTCTACTGCTCATGCGCTCAACGCCTGCATCAGTAGAACTGACATAACACAAGAGATACGCCAGTTAGCAAAACAAAACAACCTGTTCTGAATACAAAAAAATGATTTGGCTTTCTCTTCATTTGTAATCGTTGCCAATTAAGTGCTATACTGAATTTTTGTCGATTTTTTAATTGGTACCTGACGTTATTGTCAGGTCGATTTTGGGGGTACCCTGACTTCGGCGGCGGTCACGTGATACCTACAACAGAATTTCCTAATCTTAAAAGTGTTCCCGGTAGCCGAGTGAAGGGCCTTTTAATGGCATATACAGTTCGAATGAAATAACACGACAATGAATGTTTTAGTTGGGGTACGAAAATGGGTGCAATAATGTTTTTCCTCAGTTTATAATAAATAATGTGATCTGCCACAACATACCTTCACAGGGGGACAAAATTGGGTAAAGTGCTGAAAAATTGCATTGCGTTCAGTTTCATTCTATGAGTTCGACAGCTACTTGACTAAATGTTGTATTTTCGCCTTACGCGACTTGTCTCTCTCTCTCTCTCTCTCGGTTTCTCCCTCTCTCTCTCTCTCTCTCTCTCTCTCTCTCTCTCTCTCTCTCTCTCTCTCTCTCTCTCTCTGTCTCTCTGTCTCTGTCTCTGTCTCTGTCTCTCTCTCTCTCTCTCTGTATGTATGTCTTTTTCTGTGTCTCTCTCTGAGTCTCTCCGCTTCTGTCTTTCTATGTCTGTCTCTGTCTATGTGTGTGTGTGTCTCTCTCTCTCTCTCTCTCTCTCTCTCTCTCTCTCTCTCTCTCTCTCTCTCTCTCTCTCTCTCTCTCTCTCTCTCTCTCTCTCGGTCTCTCTCACGGTCTCTCTCTCGGTCTCTCTCTCTCTCTCTCTCCCTCTCTCTCTCTCTCTCTCTCTCTCTCTCTCTCTCTCTCGGTCTCTCTCACGGTCTCTCTCTCGGTCTCTCTCTCTCTCTCTCTCTCTCTCTCTCTCTCTCTCTCTCTCTCTCTCTCTCTCTCTCTCTCTGTATGTATGTCTTTTTCTGTGTCTCCCTCTGAGTCTCTCCGCTTCTGTCTTTCTATGTCTGTCTCTGTCTATGTGTGTGTGTCTCTCTCTCTCTCTCTCTCGCTCTCGGTTTCTCCCTCTCTCTCTCTCTCTCTCTCTTTCTCTCTCTCTCTCTCTCTCGTTCTCTCTCTCGGTCTCTCTCTCTGTCTCTCTCTCTCTCTCTCTCTCTCTCTCTCTCTCTCTCTCTCTCTCTCTCTCTGTATGTATGTCTTTGTCTGTGTCTCCCTCTGAGTCTCTCCGCTTCTGTCTTTTTATGTCTGTCTCTGTCTATGTCTGTGTGTGTGTGTCTCTCTCTCTCGCTCTCGCTCTCTCTCTCTCTCTCTCGCTCCCTCCCTCTCTCTCTCTCTCTCTCGGTCTTTCTCGGTCTCTCTCTCGGTCTCTCTCTCGGTCTCTCTCTCTCTCTCTCCCTATCTCTCCCCCTCTCTCTCTCTCTCTCTCTCTCTCTCTCTCTCTCTCTCTCTCTGTATGTATGTCTTTTTCTGTGTCTCCCTCTGAGTCTCTCCGCTTCTGTCTTTCTATGTCTGTCTCTGTCTATGTGTGTGTGTCTCTCTCTCTCTCTCTCTCTCTCTCGGTCTCTCTCTCTCTCTCTCTCTTTCTCTCTTTCTCTCTCTCTCTCTCTCTCGTTCTCTCTCTCGGTCTCTCTCTCGGTCTCTCTCTCTCTCTCTCTCTCTCTCTCTCTCTCTCTCTCTCTCTCTCTCTCTCTCTCTCTCTCTCTCTCTCTCTGTATGTATGTCTTTTTCTGTGTCTCCCTCTGAGTCTCTCCGCTTCTGTCTTTCTATGTCTGTCTCTGTCTATGTGTGTGTGTGTCTCTCTCTCTCGCTCTCTCTCTCTCTCTCTCTCTCTCTCGGTCTCTCTCTCGGTCTCTCTCGGTCTCTCTCTCTCTCTCTCTCGGTCTCTCTCTCTCAACAAATTCTCGGGATAGAGATGACTGTTTTGAAAAATTGGACGAATTCTGTCAGCGGAACAGAATAAACAATGAAGCGTTTATCATTCCTCCGATTGCAGTTCATGAGGTCGGAACATTTATTGAAAACCTGGAGAATAAAAAGTCCATGGGTCCTGATAAAATACCCGTGAAGTTATTGAAGCTTTCTCTACCGTATATTGTGGATTCGCTCACGTTTGTATATAACCTTAGTATTGAGCAGAACTTTTTTCCGTCTAAATTGAAAAGCGCCAAAGTCATACCCCTTCCCAAATGTAAAGATCTCTCAGACCCAAGTAATTTTAGACCCATTTCTTTACTGCCTGTTTTGTCAAAACCATTAGAAAGGCATGTGCACAAGCATCTTCTTGCTTACATGGAAGAACAAAATTTGTTCCATCAGTTTCAATCCGGTTTTCGGTCCAAGCATTCTTGCCACACAGCTCTTACGTCTCTCTGCGAAGCTTGGCTGTCAGCAATGAACAAGTCTGAAGTTACAGGAGCATTGTTTTTGGACTTTAAGAAAGCATTTGACTTAGTCGATCATTCCATATTGCTGAAAAAATTACACTATTATTTGAGAAACGATTCGGTCTGTGACTTCTTTAAATCGTATCTTGCTGACCGGACACAGTATGTCACTCTACAATGCCAGAATTCGTCTACTGCACTAGTAAGACATGGCATCCCTCAAGGGTCTATATTAGGACCTATTCTCTTTTGTATTTACGTTAATGATTTGCCTTTACATGTATCGGATGATAAAGTCAAATGCGAGTTTTTTGCAGACGATTCGTCTATCCATACCAGTAACACCTCGTTGGAATCAGTAAATTCTTCCCTGAAGAACACTTTGGACGAAGTTGCGAAATGGTGCACATCAAATGCCATGATACTGCACCCAGAAAAAACTAAAAGCATTGTTATTACCACAAGACAAAAGCATCAGCTAAGTCCTCTTAAATTACAACTGACCTTAGGTACAACTCAAATACAGCAAGTTAAAGAACACCGCATACTTGGTGTAACTGTTCATGAAGAAATGAAATGGCAAACACACATAAACAACCTCTGCAAAGTGTTATCAAGGAATTTGTATTTGTTGTCAAAACTCAAACATTATGCAAAGTCTGAAACATTAAAAATGTTCGTTCATGCTCATATAATGCCTCATATTAATTTTGCTTCGACATTGTGGGATGGCTGCAGCGATGTTCACTTATTAAAACTCAATTCTTTGTACCGTCGTGCTGCAAAACTTATCCTGTATGAATCGCACATGTCTACAGAAATGAAGTTAAACATCCTTAATTTCCTTCCCCTAAAAACCCACCTTGCATACAATAAGGCTGTCTTTATGTATAAAGTACAGTAGTTCATGGTGATGTGCCCAGTTATGTGCAATCCTATTTTACACATGTTACGAAGAGGTATGGGTCTCAAAATTTACTTCCTCCAATTCCTCGTATAGATCTTTATAAATCCAGCTTAGCTTTTTCAGGATCATCTCTGTGGAATTCTTTGCCAATAGAAATCAAACGATCCGCATCATTAAAGGCCTTTAAAAGGCAGTTGCACACATATTTGAGCACACTATAAACTGCCCCTGATGTCTAGTTTCCATTGTGTACTCGGATAATGTATCAATGCTCTTAAGTGTTTTGTTTTTTATGTTTATACTCGACCATTATTTTGATGTTTTACTAGTTTAATACTTTGATTAGATACTGTTCATTTTAGGTATGAAATGATAGCATGTGCTTGTGTGTAGATATGCGAGCGCACGCTCGCGCGCGCGAGCATGTGTGTGTGTATATGTGTGTGTGTGTGTGTGTGTGTGTGTGTGTGTGTGCATGTGTGTGTGCATGTGTGTGTGTGCATGTGTGTGTGTGTGTGTGTGTGTGTGTGTGTGTGTGTGTGAGTTTATGTGTGCATGTGTGTGTGTATACGTGGGTGTGGATGTGTGTGTGTGTATGTGCGCAGTCTTTGCTTTCGTTTACAATTATTCTCTGTATATGTTCCAAGGACAGGTTGGAAGATTAGGCTAAGCCTAAAACCTTTATCCTTATGTAATAAAGTTCTGAGTTCTGAGTTCTGAGTTCTCTCTCTGTCTCTCTCTCTCTCTCTCTCTCTCTCTCTCTCTCTCTCTCTCTAAATGAAATTCTTGATAAATCTAGGAAGGGATCAACCAATACTCATTCACAAATATCTCCAAATGATTTTAACAAACACTTCATTTCGCTAGCAGACAACCTAAAATCTTGTCTCAATCAGAATGATTCCCTTGATACGGATGATTGTTGTGAAAAATTAAAAACATTCTGTGGACAAAAGTTGACTCAAACTGACACGTTTTCTATTCCTCCAATCTCAGTGCACGAAGTAGGAAAACTGGTAGAACAAATGGCGAATAAGAAGTCAATGGGTCCAGACAAGATTCCAGTCAAGTTGCTAAAACTTGCTTTACCTTACATTGTCGATTCCTTAACTTATGTTTATAACCTAAGCATACAACAAAACGTGTTCCCTTCTATTTTAAAGTGTGCAAAGGTATTACCACTTCCAAAAAATAAGGATCTTACAGACCCAAACAACTTTAGACCTATTTCCCTCTTACCTGTTCTATCTAAACCCTTAGACAAGCACATACAAAAACACCTACTGGCATATATGGAACAAATGAATCTGTTTCATCTTTTTCAGTCTGGATTCCGCTCTAAGCATTCCTGCCACACCGCCTTAAGCTCTTTATGCGAGACTTGGCTGTCAGCAATAAACAAAGCAGAAATAACGGGAGCGTTGTTTTTGGACTTTAAGAAAGCCTTTGACCTAGTAGATCACTCACTTCTACTAAAGAAATTAAAGTGCTATTTAAAAGACGACTCAGCCTGTGCCTTTTTTGAATCGTATCTTTCAAAACGGAAACAGTATGTATCCATTAACTGTAAAACTTCGTCAAATGAGTTTGTCAGAAGTGGTGTCCCTCAAGGGTCTGTATTAGGACCTATCTTGTTCTGTATTTATATAAATGATTTACCCCTTCATGTGTCCGATGAAAAAGTTAGATGTGAGTTCTTCGCGGATGACTCTTCTGTTCACACCAGTCAAAAATCTTTGGAATCCGTCAACTCTTCTCTTCAAACAAGTGTGGATGAAATCACCGAGTGGTGCGTTTCTAATGCAATGATCATTCATCCGATTAAAACAAAGAGTATGGTGATAACCACGAGACAAAAACACCAATTAAGTCCTTTACAATTACAACTGTCAGTTGGTTCAACTCAAGTGCAGCAAGTTAGGGAACATAGATTTTTGGGTGTTACCATTGATCAAGAGTTGAAATGGCAAACTCATTTGAGTAATATTTGCAAACTTGTATAAAAAAAACTTGTACCTGTTATCAAAATTAAGGCATTACGCAGATTCTGCAGCACTCAAAATGTTCTATTACGCCCACATAATGCCTCATATAAACTTCGCATCTACACTTTGGGATAACTGCAGTGATGTTCATTTAAAAAGACTCAATTCCCTGCATCGCCGAGCTGCAAAACTTATTCTGCATGATTTGAATAGGTCCACGGATGATAAACTAAAGCTCTTGAATTTCCTCCCCTTGAAAGATCAGTTGACGTTAAACAAGGCTGTGTTCATGTATAAAATTCTAAATGACGACTGTCCTAAATATTTGCAATCACATTTCAAACATGCCACAAAAAGATATGGGTCCCAAAAAATCATCCCTCCTATACCTCGCATAGACCTCTACAAATCGAGCTTAGCCTTCTCGGGGGCGTTTCTCTGGAACTCCTTCCCCCAACAGATAAGAAATGCAACTTCAGTGAAAATGTTTAAGAGACAGTCACGTTCACACATCATTCGTGAATGAAATGTCTTGTTCGATTGTTATTTTGTTTAACATTTTGTACTAGTGTTAACGGATGTGTAGCTGATCGACTTATTCCCAAATGAAAGGTATAACTATGTCAATGTAATTTTTGAGTTCTCCTTATGTAATTCCTTAAATGCACATTGTCTTGCGTTCTGTACAATGTAGTTCTGTATTTTATATGATTGAATTTATATATGTGAACAGCTCAGATCATGGGTAATTTTAACACCTTCACATTTAAATGCTTATTTTATAGCCATCCATTGAATTGAGAAGAAAGCAAAGCATACTAAACTGCTAAGCATGAATCAAACAATAAGAAAATAAAAAGAACCAACAGCATCGTTTTGTATGTGTGGGTAGTAAACACGTTTTATTTACAAAACACGGCGGAAAATGGCGACAAATTTGTTGCACAGCGACAGGTCACTTTCTTCAATCAAGGCCAGTACTTTCATACATGACAAAGGAAAGCAAATATGGCCTGAATAATAAAGTTATAGTGTTCCTTTGCGTGTCTGAGTGATAAACTGTTTTAACCAACTATCTTCTGAAACGTAATTGCACTCAGCAGATTTGTCTTCCGCTCATAACTTTCGTGTCACACGGTCTTTGCGACAAACAGATAGATCGCATTCTCGCAGAAAATCATTGACAACACAGACCAGTCATATTTAGCATTGCATTTGGGAAGGGCTACTATTATAGTGTGTTTTAAGAAAGAAAAACATTACAGTATCGGCAGAACACGACCAAATGAGTTTTCGTGTCACAGCGTTATGGGCGTGAGATTGTGTTCTCACACTGTAGCAAAATCATTGACAACACAGACAAGTCAGTTTTAGCATAGACATTGGAAAAGGCTACTATTATAGTGTGTTTTAGGAAAGAAAAACATTATAGTATCAGCAGAACACGACCAAATCATGACAAATGAGTTTGCGTTTTGGGCGTTATGGGCGTTTTTTCACACTGCAGATCATATCTCAAAAACTACGGAGTGGATCTTTATGAAATTTGATATGGATATTTTTGACTGGATTTTCTCATAGAAGGTTTTTTCGTTTATTGATAGGACAGTTTGATGACGTCATATTTTACCGTTTGCCAAAAGGTCGAGGCAGCACTTTCACAGTTACAGTTTTTCATCAATTTGATCGAATTTCTTATCACACAATCTCAGATCTAGGCCGGATTATGGGATTGCATTTCAGTTTGGTCACTTAAAGTTTTGTTATTGAAATGTTTGTTCGAAATATGTCATTTTTTTCAAATTTTTAAAAACTAATATTTGAAACAAAAAATTTATATTGGTGTATTCCCTATTGCGTCCTGTATCTAAAACTATATAGTTTTGTTGTTTTGTATTGATAATTATGCTTAAAAATGAAGAAAACCGATAAATAACCACTATCTTTATTTATGAAAAAAGACACTTAAAAACAACTTCTATCTATTCCTTACCATTTTCTGATTCCAAATATATATAGTTTCATGGTGTTTGACGTTGAAAATAGGCTAAAACTTAACAAACTCGGATCGTTGAATGGAAATTATACTTCCAAGCTCCATGCAGCTGACAACATGATAAAAACACGTCATTTCAAGTGTGGAACACGCTCATGACGTCATACTGAAAGGTGATGAATTATGGCTTCACCTTGCGATGTTTCATTTCAAACATGGTAACATTTTTAAAGGGGTTTCTTTCTCAGATTTCTGTTTGCCCTCTGTCTGTCTCTCTATGTCTCCGTCTGTCTGACTGATTCAATTAAATGTGTAATTACTTAGTTTTGCAAAAGTCAAACTAAGTAGGATATACCTAATTGATTCAGGTCTCTAAATTCTTATTGTAAAATTGTGAGTTTTATTCAAAACAAATTTAATTGGTGTTTTAAACTCAATAATGGGGCATGCTGTGATGAGTAGAAGAATGTGTGCTTACGAGCAGAAAAAGCCCATCAAAGTCAAGAATCGTGTTTTTCTTTTTATATTTAGTCAAGTTTTGACTAAATATTTTAACATCGAGGGGGAATCGAAACGAGGGTCGTGGTGTATGTGCGTGTGTGTGTGTGTGCGTGCGTGTGTGTGTCTGTGTGTGTGTGTAGAGCGATTCAGACTAAACTACTGGACCGATCTTTATGAAATTTGACATGAGAGTTCCTGGGTATGAAATCCCCGAACGTTTTTTTCATTTTTTTGATAAATGTCTTTGATGACGTCATATCCGGCTTTTCGTGAAAGTTGAGGCGGCACTGTCACGCCCTCATTTTTCAACCAAATTGGTTGAAATTTTGGTCAAGTAATCTTCGACGAAGCCCGGGGTTCGGTATTGCATTTCAGCTTGGTGGCTTAAAAATTAATTTATGACTTTGGTCATTAAAAATCGGAAAATTGTAAAAAAAAATAAAAATTTATAAAACGATCCAAATTTACGTTTATCTTATTCTCCATCATTTGCTGATTCCAAAAACATATAAATATTCGGATTAAAAACAAGCTCTGAAAATTAAATATATAAAAATTATTATCAAAATTTTTTTTTCGAAATCAATTTAAAAACACTTTCATCTTATTCCTTGTCGGTTCCTGATTCCAAAAACATATAGATATGATATGTTTGGATTAAAAACACGCTCAGAAAGTTAAAACAAAGAGAGGTATAGAAAAGCGTGCTATCCTTCTTAGCGCAACTACTACCCCGCTCTTCTTGTCAATTTCACTGCCTATGCCGTGAGCGGTGGACCACGAGTATACGGTCTTGCTGCGTTGCATTGCGTTCAGTTTCATTCTGTGAGTTCGACAGCTACTTGACTAAATATTGTATTTTCGCCTTACGCGACTTGTTCTATTTTCACCTTGTAGCTTCATACAGACACTAAGCAACAGTGTAGTTCCACTTCCAGTGCAATATCTTGTACTTTAATTTTGACCATCTGTGTAACACTTTATTGACCCATGATCTGAGCTGTTCACATATTTGTAATGTGCGTCTGTCTTTATGTGTTGTATAAAGGACAGGTTGGAAGAATAGGCTTTGCCTAAAACCTTTATCCTTTTGTAATAAAGTTCTGATTCTGAGTCTGAGTCTGAGTCTCTCTCTCTCTCTCTCTCTCTCTCTCTCTCTCTCTCTCTCTCTCTCTCTCTCTCTCTCTCTCTCTCTCTCTCTCTTTCTCTCTAATAACAAATAACAAAAAAACAATGGACACAAACAATCTTAATTCACAAATTGTAAAAATGTCACTTCCTTATATTGTAAACAGTTTAACCCATGTATACAATCTCTCTATCAGGAAGAATGTCTTCCCATCAGTGTTTAAAACGGCTAAAGTTATTCCAGTACCAAAGTCAAAAGACACCGATAGCCTTGACAACTACAGACCGATATCTATTCTCTCTATACTGTCTAAACCCCTGGAAAAGCATATACACACCCATCTCCTTAAATAAGTTGAAGAAAACAATATTTTTCATCCTTATCAATCAGGTTTTCGTCCTAAACATTCATGTCATACTGCCCTTACCCGGCTCTGTGATACCTGGCTAAAAGCAATAAACAATCGTGAAATGGTTGGAGCGGTATTCCTTGATCTCAGGAAAGCATTTGACTTAGTTGATCACGCTATTTTGTTAGACAAATTACTTATTTACCTGCAAAATAGCTCATCTGTGTCCTTTTTTACATATCTGTCAGATAGGAAACAAGCAGTCTACCTAAACGGTTCATATTCATCACAAGGCACTGTAAAATGTGGAGTCCCACAAGGTTCTATCCTTGGTCCCTTACTGTTTGGACTATACATTAATGATTTACCATTACACCTCAAACAAGAAAATGCTGTACTTGATCTTTTTGCGGATGACTCAACACTTCACAGCAGTAATACAGATATAAATCTCATAAGAAAAGTACTCCAAGAAAGTATAGCAAATATTAATGATTAGTGTAATTGTAACAGAATGGCACTGCATCCTAAGAAAACAAAAAGCATGTTAATAACCACAAGACAAAAACACCAGCGACAGCCTCCGAGCCTTGATCTTTTGCATGGTACAGTTAGCATTGCTCAAGTCCATCAACACCGTGTGCTTGGAGTTGTAATTGATGATGAACTTAACTGGCGCTCTCACATTGATACAGTTTATAAACGAGTTTCTAGGAACCTTTTCTTACTTAACAAGCTCTGGTGCGTTGTTTCTGTGGATGCCCTCAAAATGTTTTCCACGCACACTGTCTCTCTCACATTTGCTATGCATCTACTGTCTGGTGCAATGCCAGTGATGTTCATATAAAGAAAATAAACACACTTCACAAGAGAGGTGTAAAGTTATTAAACCGAGATCCCAATATGACTACTCAAGAAAAATACACTCAACTGAACATTCTTCCGCTACATCAGCAGTTCTTTTTAAATGCTAGTGTTTTCATGTTTAAAATGTACAACCATGAAACACCTTCATACATCCAAGACCTGTTTGAGCGTCCTCCTGGTAGAGCGAGGCTTTTGAATTATACGCTACCGCTCCCACGCATTGATTTGTATAAATCTAGTTTATCCTACTGGGGATCGCTTGTGTGGAATATACTTCCAATGTACTGTAAAACATGTCAAACCCTTTCATCTTTTAAAAAAAAATGTTCGAAAATATCTTTGTCAAAAATAATTCTCTCCCTACGCTTTAAAATCATAACTGTTACTGCATAACATCTTAATCATCATTTTATTAATCAATGAACCACGTTATTATAACTAGTGTTTTGTTACTTTTAACCTGATTACAAATTCTTAGTTAATTAGTTATTCGTTTGGCTGTTCAATACATGTTATATAAATATATAATTGTAATGTATAATGTCATGTATGTCTAAAAGGGACAGGTTGGAAGATTAGGCATCGCCTAAAACCTTTATCCCTTTGTATTAAAGTTTTGAATCTGAATCTGAATCTCTCTCTCTCTCTCTCTCGGTCTCTTCTCTCGGTCTCTCTCGGTCTCTCTCTCTCGGTCTCTAGGTCTCTCTCTCTCTCTCTCTCTCTCTCTCTCTCTCTCTCTCTCTCTCTCTCTCTCTCTCTCTCTCTGTATGTATGTCTTTTTCTGTGTCTCCCTCTGAGTCTCTCCGCTTCTGTCTTTCTATGTCTGTCTCTGTCTATGTGTGTGTGTCTCTCTCTCTCTCTCTCTCTCGCTCTCGGTCTCTCTCTCTCTCTCGGTCTCTCTCTCGGTCTCTCTCTCTGTCTCTCTGTCGGTCTCTCTGTCTGTCTCTCTGTCGGTCTCTCTGTCGGTCTCTCGCTCGGTCTCTCTCTCGGTCTCTCTCTCGGTCTCTCTCTCGGTCTCGGTCTCTCTCTCTCTCTCGGTCTCTCGGTCTCTCTCTCGGTCTCTCTCTCGGTCTCTCTCTCGGTCTCTCTCTCGGTCTCTCTCTCGGTCTCTCTCGGTCTCTCTCTCTCTCGGTCTCTCTGTCTGTCTGTCTGTCTGTCTGTCTGTCTGTCTGTCTGCCTGCCTGCCTGCCTGCCTGCAGTCTGTCTGTCTGTCTGTTTGTCTGGCTGTCTGTCAGTCTGTCTGTCCCGCTCTCTCTCTCTCTCTCTCTCTCTCTCTCTCTCTCTCTCTCTCTCTCTCTCTCTCTCTGCATGCCAACCTGCCTGCCTGCCTGCCTGCCTGTCTGTCTGTCCCGCTCTCTCTCTCTCTCTCTCTCTCTCTCTCTCTCT
>NW_027127321.1:0-15658 GCF_037325665.1 Littorina saxatilis
ATTATGGAAAGCCGTTTGGCTCATAACCATTACACGCGTAATAAAAAATAAATACACGCGTAATAAATGATTAATACGCGTGTAATAAATGATTAATGCGCGTGTAATAATCATTTTTTACGCGTGTAAGAAATGATTAAATACGCGTGTAATAACTATTTCATGCGCGTGTAAGAAATGATTAAATACGCGTGTAATAAATATTTCATGCACGTGTAAGAAATGATTAAATACACATGCAGGAAATAGTTTATACGCGTGTAAGAAATGATTAAATGCACGTGGAATAAAAATGTCATACACGTGTACGAAATGATTAAATACACGCGTAATAAATATTTCATGCGCGTGTAAGAAATATTTAATACACGCGTAATAAATATTTTATGCGCGTGTAAGAAATAATTAATACACGCGTAATAATCATTTCATGCGCGTGTAAAAAATATTTAATACACGCGTAATAAATATTTCATGCGCGTGTAAGAAATAATTAATACACGCGTAATAATCATTTCTTACACGCGTATGAAATATTTATTACACGTGTATTTAATCATTATGCTATTCCATAGCATAAGAAAAAAGATAAATTACACGCGCATTAATCATTTATTACACGCGTATTAATCATTTATTACGCGTGTATTTATTTTTTATTACGCGTGTAATGGTTATGAGCCAAACGGCTTTCCATACACACACACACACACCGCGCGCGACTGCGTGAAGATGCACGTCACCTTATCATTTAATCACACAATGTAAAAACGTGGTGGTTAAAACTGAATAGTATCATGAATCTCTGAAGAGAATTTTTTTTTTCAACAGTCCTTTGTGTAAGGCACACGCAGATTGAATGTAGCTGAAGCCATACCGTAAAAACTAAGAACAGATCTATAAGATTCTAAAAAAAAATGTGACATTTTAGTTCTATTCATCTGGATGAGCTTGATCTGTCCATAGATGACGAGTTAGCGATACCGTCTGTATAGATCTATGATCTGTCCGAAGTAGAATCGGCCACTGAAAATGCAACTCCCCCCTCCCTTTCCCACGACACACACCACGACACGACACTAGCTGAGAAAAGGAAAAAGTGTGGAGGAATACATAATGTAAAAACCAAATCTAAAGCCTTTGAGTATGAAATGTTCGGATGCGCCCTTTCAGCCTACGGTGAAATGGTAATCATGTACGTACAAGCTTTGTTTCAGAACTGTGAAACGTAATAACTAGGTTTGAATTCAAATATACAAGTAAAGTTAATGGAAGATCAAAGTAAAGGTTGGGTGTAATGTCAACAATTATACTTACATTCCGTTTCAGCATGCTCTTCCACAGGAAAAACTCCCAGGGCTTTGTCCTGCTTGCGATTTTGCCAAAAGTACTTTGAGCACACCCCCGACGTAACTTTCAATGAGCATCATAGTGTTTTTGCCACTTGCCGGTTGAATTTGGCGCCTAATTCCAACTTCGCTGCATCTCAGGGTTGTTTCTGGTCCCCCAAATGTACACATTCAGACCTATGCCGCCCTGATCGATCACAATTTTGCTTTTTACGTAACTGGCGCAAGATGGCAGACATCTTTGGACCATAAATGACTCTTTGCGCATGCGCCGCGAATAATTTGATTGGTCGATATTTTTAGGCAGAGCACATGGTCTCAGAAAACAGAAAAGTAAACATTGGAAGCGTGAGTCACGCTCCCAAAAAATAGAAACTTTTTTTACATATATGTTTTTTTCTGTAACTTTTTGCCCCATGGTTCATTCATCATCTGAAATAACTTTTTAGCGAAATCTAACCATACGATTATTGGAAAAAAGTCAAAATGTAGACGACCACCTTTAAAGAAAAAGTCCAAGGTTTTTAAGTATCTCCAAAAACTTGATAATCGAATGCCAAATGTTACAAACATCTCTGGAAAAATATTTTAAAAATTGAAAAAAAATTGTTGTTGTTGTAGTTGAAGATTTAGTGTTGCGGGGCTAACCAAGACAAGTCGCCTGGGGTCAAGTAGTGGTCACGTGGTTTTCGGTGCACTGTGACGTCGGTGCACTGTGACGTCACAAGTTTTTGTGTTGATTCTACCACTAGTACCAGCTTGATTTTCACACAGAAAAGTCACCACTGTATGCCCGAAAAGAATGCCTCGGTGGAGAGCAGCTGCAAACTGCAACAACTCGTCAATGTCCCCAGGCATTTCATAGCACAATATCCCTCATAAAACTCTGAGTCTCTTGTGGAAATGGAAGAGGTGTGTGCAGCACAAGCGTGCAGATTTCAAAGTGTCGGGCACTTTCTGGACACAGATTTCGCCATTTTTCTGCAGCACAAAAGTTGGCGTTTTGACCACTGGCAGTGTCTTCCCTTCATAAAAGTCCGGAGAGGGCAGTATTACGCGAGGCTGGTACAGTCGACGAGTCATCGAAACTCCGAGGCGAACATACGAACAGCGGATTATCTCACAAGAAGGAATGCGTTGAAGGTCAGAGTACATGCTTTTATTTTCATGCATACACGTAAACATTGTTTTGCTGCGCAGCGAATACGAATTGGTGCAGAACAGTATGTCTGAGTCCAGCTGATATTCGCTAGATACAGGCTAGATCTACAGAGTTACAGAACGGTCTGAGCTGAGCTAAGAATAAGAGTAAAAAGTAGTCGGGGTTGTGGACACGTAAGACAATGCGTGTGTCACGTTATCTATTCTATTCAGTCGCAAACTATCCCCTGATATCAATTCATGAAATTGGCAGCGTTTGCTGGAATCATGGTTTAATGCTATTTTAACCAGATGTAAGCTTTTGGTGGATGTGCAACCGGTAACAGACACCTGCATGCTAGAGACAAGAAGATTACGAATTGTGCAGGGAATTAATCTTTCTGCATTGACTGAGAGACGCAAAACCAGTCTAATTGCTACAACATGGATACACATCGAGACGACTTCCAGAGGGTGTCTAAATGTTCAGTGTACTGTATAGATCAGAAGCATACTTTCGAATTGATTTATACTCACACTCATTTTCTCTCTTCTTTTACTTCCAGACCTTTCATCATCACTCACGGCCACTGGTCAGAACAGGCCACTAGACACTGACACCATGACCATTCCAGATTTCCCGGTTCTCCGTGATCACAACGCAACTGTTGACCAGTCCTGTTCCTACCGTCCAGAATCACCACAGGAGAAAACCAACGTGCCATTCATCGTAAGATTTTTGTTTTGTTTTGAAAATTAGTGCCTTATTCTGGCTTTGCAAAAAACAAGAAAGTGTCTTTGACAGATACCATCCAAATAATACATTATGATAATGAAAACAAGTAGTTCATTTCTACTCATGTTAACTGAGCTGTTTCTGTGCTGAGCGACATATGGATTGAATTTCTTTTGTAACTCACCTCCCGTCAACCTGCAAAACTACATCTGTAGAAGTAGTTTCAAATAAAGTCAGTGTGCTTCCGAATAAAAAATATGAAAGGGTATTTTCTGAAATGTTTAATTATAGACCAAAACAAAACATTCACGAGTATGTTGTTGACCTGATGGTCTTTATGGTAGACAGCAAGAGTTGCATGTTCAAGAAGTACATTTGAAAGAGCAAGGTAATTTAAGGTGGTATAATTTTAATGGTAGGTTCCACTGTAAGGCGACATGGAGGGTATCTTTGACGGACTCATTCAACATTCATACCCATGCACATCACCTCAAACACATAAGCTTAGTTCTTGAGTCAAATTTATTGGCTTCATAAATATTGTGAATGTTTGTCCGTTTGCAGATTGGCTTATCTATGAATTTTTTTCGAAAATATCTTGCGATCTACGTACGCATAATGTAACACGTGAAGAAGAACATAAAAAGTTCGTCAAGAGGAATCTAATTTGCATTTGCCTTCCTTATTGTTAATTTTTTCTTCATAAAGACTACTTGAAATAAACACAATGTTTAGCCATATCAAGGCCTCTGAACACGTTTAAAAAAATGCAGGTCTTCTATATATACGACTAGTGTCTGTGTGTCTGTCTGTGTCTTCGCGATGCACGGCCAAAGTTCTCGATGGATCTGCTTCAAATTTGGTGGGCTTATTCACAGAGACCCCGGACACAACCTCATCGATGAGATATTTCAACACGTGCTCTCAGCGCGCAGCGCTGAACCGATTTTGGTTTTTCGCGCGCAGCGCTGAAGCGATTTTGGTTTTTCTCTCGATCCATTCCCAGTAACTCTTCCTTATCTTCTCCAGTGTTTTCAGCCGCGTTTGTCTCCCTTCCTCCGTGTGGTGCGCCGGCAAAGCCGGCGTACACCCGGCAAAGCCGGGTCCCAGGCGCAGCCTGGTTTTTTGACTCACATGCGAAGCAAAAGTGAGTCTATGTACTCACCCGAGTCGTCCGTCCGTCCGTCCGTCCGTCCGGACGTCCGTCCGTCCGTCCGTCCGGAAAACTTTAACGTTGGATATTTCTTGGACACTATTCAGTCTATCAGTACCAAATTTGGCAAGATGGTGTATGATGACAAGGGCCAAAAAAACATACATAGCATCTTGACCTTGCTTCAAGGTCAAGGTCGCAGGGGCCATAAATGTTGCCTAAAAAACAGCTATTTTTCACATTTTTCCCATTTTCTCTGAAGTTTTTGAGATTCAATACCTCACCTATATATGATATATAGGGCAAAGTAAGCCCCATCTTTTGATACCAGTTTGGTTTACCTTGCTTCAAGGTCAAGGTCACAGGAGCTCTTCAAAGTTGGATTGTATACATATTTTGAAGTGACCTTGACCCTGAACTATGGAAGATAACTGTTTCAAACTTAAAAATTATGTGGGGCACATGTTATGCTTTCATCATGAGACACATTTGGTCACATATGATCAAGGTCAAGGTCACTTTGACCCTTATGAAAAGTGACCAAAATAAGGTAGTGAACCACTAAAAGTGACCATATCTCATGGTAGAAAGAGCCAATAAGCACCATTGTACTTCCTATGTCTTGAATTAACAGCTTTGTGTTGCATGACCTTGGATGACCTTGACCTTGGGTCAAGGTCACATGTATTTTGGTAGGAAAAATGTGTAAAGCATGTGAGTCGTATGGGCTTTGCCCTTCTTGTTATTTTATTTTTTTATTATTTTTTTTTAAATTTGCCAAGCACATCATTGTGGGGCTTTTAATGAATAACATGCATCCGTCCACTCACAATATATTTTCTTTCATCCTTCAACATTTACCACTCAAAAAGTATATAGTATCAAAATTAATGAAAAACTTTTTTCTTACTTGTACCCTTAGACAATTTTCCTTGGTTGCCCCAAGATTGTGTTACTATTTGCTTAGACCATAGCTTTTTTTCTTTTTTTTCCGTTGAAATATGTATTTAAAATGCATATCATTATAATTATACACACACAAAAAACACAGTATGACATCCACTATATACATCTTGGTGTAACTTTGGGTCCGTATCTAGAAATGAGAAGAGAAGGAGAAAAAAATAAAAGAAATAAGAATAGAAAAATAAAAGAAATAAAAAAGAGGAATAAAAGTCATAATTTTACATTTCTGATCTGCAATTGCTTTTCGAATAAAACAAAGAGAGGAATTGAAGCCTTTGTTTTTTTATAAATACTTATGCACATTTTAGCAACCAAAATTATACGGTTCAATTCTTTCAACAGGGTTGCTTGCATTTTTCGATTTTTAACACCAAACATAATTTCGTGCACTGTTAACTCTATTTGTTTATCCATATGTACCCAAATATAAAATTCTATCTGTTTCCAAAACTCAATCACCACTGGGCAAAAGAGAAAAAAGTGTTCTATATAATCAACGCTATTGCTACAATATGAACAGACATTGTCCTCCACAACTTTCATTTTACATAACATAATGTTTGTGGGATAAATATTGTGAAGTAATTTCCATTGTAATACACGCAACCTTGTTTCTTTAACCGATTCAAAACTAGTCAGCCAATCTTTCTTATCAATTTCATAATTAAATTTCCTCCTCCAAAAGCCAATTGCACAAGGTTCAACAACTTTCATACTTACTAATTCTTTTCTAAACTGTTGTGCGCTATGTACTTTCTTACCACGATATAAGGGGATATCCATCAAATCAATTTCTTTCTTTCCGTGCATCGTCTTGTGCATTACATTCAGAGCAACAGCACGAACCATGTTATATTCCAAAATTCTCCGTGGGGATTTTCCTAAAACATCACAAATGAACTGATAGGAGACAAATTCGTTTCTGTATAAAACATCATGTACGCTATTAAGACCCTTTCTCGCCCAATCTTCAAAATACAGTACATTTCCGGCATAAGCAAAACATTGGTTATTCCATAAAAGCGGATTAAATAAATTATTATCAATACATAAGCCTACGTTGTTATCAAGCCAGGTTTTCAAAACAATTTTCCAAAATTTGGATTTGACAAGTTCACTCCCCTTTAGTCTCCGAAAATTAACATTTGAATAAAAACATTCACAATTTGAGCCGTACATTGAAAACACTGACTTTGGAACACATTTCCACTTATCCGTGACTTTGCGGGATGTCAGTCTGACAGCCCATTGTAATAAAAATGATGCCTGCATGTGTTTCAAATCAATCATATTTAAACCACCATTTTCGACATCACTACACAATATTATCCTTTTAACCTTTTCAAATGCCTTTTTATTATTTTCTTTCTTTTTCCACAAAAATCTAAACAACAGTCTATTAACTTCTGCTAATACTTTATCAGGGATCACAAATGCCTGCATAAAATAAACAAATTGGGAGATCAAGAACGTTTTTATTACAATAATTTTACCCATGATACTCAAATTTCTTTTCTCCCATGCCGCAATCAAGCGCTTAACAGACGTAATTCGCTCTGTCCAATTTTCCTCAACGTCAGAGGCTGATATGTCATTACAAAAATAAATTCCCAAAATCTTTAATTTTTTCTTCCAATTGAAATCATAAAAGGTGTCTTGACAATGTTTTTGACTTCCTAGCCACATGGCTTCACATTTTGACAGATTCAACTTTAATCCGGAAACGTAGTAAAAAGAATCAAAAATCAATAAGGCATGTTTTAAATCCGTTTCGCTTTTCAAAAATAACGTTACATCGTCAGCATACAAAGCAATTTTTAACATATCATCCCAAAACCTATCATTTAAACAATTCAAATTCGAAATACCGTTAACATTCTTATTCTGCCTAATCTTAATGGCTACTAACTCAATTGCCAAAACAAAGGCTAAAGGCGAGAATGGACATCCCTGACGGATTCCAGACTCCACTGGAAAATACTCAGACAACCAGCCTGCATAATTAACACAACTCTTGGCATCTTTCATCAAAACTTCGACCCAAGTTACAAACTCCGGGCCAAAGCCAAAATTTTTAAAAACATTTATCATAAAGTCTTTTGAAATACAATCAAATGCATGAAACATGTCGATGGTGACCAAAAGACCTGGTTTATCTTGCACATTCATTTGATCTATGACGTCATCAATCAATCTTAACAAAGATGAAACTTGCCTCCCTTTAATATATCCAACCTGATCAGGATTAATCACATTATGTACAACTTTGTTCATGCGTAAAGCCAGACATTTCGCCAGTAATTTATAATCACTGTTTGTTAGCGAAATTGGACGCCAATTATTTAATTCATCTCTCGGAAGGTTTTTACCTTTATGAATTAACACAATGACAGCATTTCTTTGAGACGCAGACAAACTACCATTATCAAATGCTGCTGAAAAAGAACGTGATATAAATATACTCACTCGAGACCAAAATACTTTAATAAATTCAATTGTAATGCCATCAGAACCTGGGGAAGAACCATTTTTCATTTGTTTTAGTGCGTGCAACAGTTCATTAGCAGTTAGAGAGCCCTCGCAGCTGTTCTTATCTTCGTCGGAAAGAGAAGGAACGCTGCAGCCTTGCAAAAAATCGTCAACATTACCAACATTATCTACTATATCTATTTTCTTTCTATACAAATTCATAAAATACTTTTTTTGCACACTGTGTATTTGTTTTTGATCTGTACACACTCGCCCTTCATCATCTTTCACGCGATCCATAACCTTTGCATTTGCACGTGCTTTTTCCAGACTCAAGAAATATTTTGTGTTTTTCTCCCCTTCCTCGACCCATTTAGCGCGAGCTCTAACCTGAGCGGCTCGTGCCCTTTTTATTTCCATTAACTCGAGTTGCATTTTCACGTGTTCACGCTTTGCTTGGGTATCATTACAGTTAGGATTCTTACTCAAGTAAACGTCTAAATCATTCAGTTTATTACACAAATCTGCAACTTCATTTCTCCTTTGACACTGTTTATTTTTGCTATAATTAATGGTAAACTCTCTAATTTTAACTTTTAACATTTCCCAATCCAGTTGACAATCCAATTCTTCGCTACAAAATCCTTCAATAAAAATATTCATTTCATTAACATAATCAATATCTTCCAACATCAAATTATTAAACTTCCAATAACCTTTGCCTCGTACAATCTCACTTACTTTCAATCGAACCAGGCACCCTCTATGGTCTGAAAAAGGAACACTGACAATGCCACAATCAAAGTTCAAATCAAAAATACCGGAGCTAACCAAAATGTAATCAAGTCGTCTGGCAATAAACGGAGTCTTTCTTGACCAGGTAAATTCCTTTGTATCCGGGTTGAAAAACCTCCAGACATCATACAAATCACATGTGTTAACCACATCATTAAATTTGGCAACGTTATCCCCAGAATGATTCTCGCCAGCTATAACATCCATTTCATTATTCAACACGCAGTTAAAATCACCACATACTATGATCTCATCGCATTCAAAACTTTTAATTTTTTCCGTCAACTCATCCAAAAATTTAACTTTTTCTTTTGTTTCGTTAGGTGCATACACATTTACAATTGCAACTGATTTATTTTTTATTCTAATACATGTCGCTAAGATTCTCTTTGACGAGAACAATACAGAGACATCTTCACTAACATTCTTTCCAAACAAAATCATTTGACCGGCGCTGTGCGATGTCCCTTCATGGAACACGAAACCATTCTTCCATTCTTTCATCCACTCGTCCGACACACTTCCCGTTATGTAAGTCTCCTGTAAACATATTACATCGTATTTCTTTTGTTTAAGAAAAGTAAACACCGATTTTCTTTTCATCTTTGATCTGATCCCTCTAACATTTAGAGAGAAAACGTTCAATGAGGACGCGGCCATAAGGAAAGTCCGTGGGCAATAACGGGGTCGTTATCCGTGTGGCACGTGGGGTATGTGCGATTATTTGTTGTCATACCTGCCCTGCTTTCCAGCTGTGTCACTGGACTGCGGGGAATCCCCGCCCTCACGTGACCGCTTGGGAGTGGCCGATCGCTGTCTCGGTTGAAAGTCAATAGTGGTTTGCTTGTCTCTCGCTTGTCTGTCTTTGTCTTTGTTGCCTTTACCTTTACCGTTCTTTTTGGCGTTCGAAGAAGCTGCGGGAAGGGGTGTCGAATGGAGAAGGGCTGGAGTCGAGGAAGCGATGGGGGGAGGGAGGATGGGGACAGAGTCCTCGAACTTCTCGCTTTCGGCGTCGCTGCCACGCTCGTCGTTGTCGTCATCGTTGTCGTCATCGTGGTCGTTGTCAGCCAGTTGAGCGTGGGGGGGAGGGTGGTCGACCGCTCCTAGTCCGGTAGGACGGTCCCATACTGACTCCATGGCGACGGCCTGGCAGGCAGGGTCTCCCCTCTTGTGGCCACTGACGCGGCATGCTGAGCAGGTGACGTCACTGGTGCACTCGAAAGCACGGTGGCCGGGTCTCAGGCATCGGCGACACGTCAGCGTACTCGGGTCGACCTTGGGTTGTTCCCTGTGATAAATCTTGGCAGTGAAGCCCCCCACCTTCAGCGACTTTTCCAGCGGAGTGGATGGCACGCTGATGAAGAGGAAGCGTCTCCCAGTGATGAACCGGGTGAGCTTCCCGTCTCTGTCTCGTGTTTTCTCCATGATGGTGTTGGAGCGAAGGGTAGATCCAACTCTGACAAGCGCCGATTCTATGTCAGCATTCGCTACCGAGGTCGGTATGTCTGACACCCAAACCTTGGTAGCAGGGCTGTCCTGGCCGTTCGACCCATGTAGAATGAAGGGGTTCTTGTCATAGGTAGTGACGGTAATCCCACGCAAAGAGATGCTGTTAAGAAGTAAGGCTGTGCGAGCGCCTCGTGTTTTGGGGTAAATCCGCCATAAACCACGGATCTGTTGCGCCCCGGTGATAGTCTCTGACCCGCTTGCTCTCTCGGCTGCCAAGCATATTTCCAAAGTTTCGAATTGTGTATCAAGATCCGGAGGCAGGTCGCGCCTCAGAATGAAGACTGGTTCTACCATGCCTGACGATCGCGTTTGTGTTTGTGTACCTCGACGTAAACAGATATGTCGTCACACGTGTGTGTGTACCCTCCGGCGAGTCACGTCGCTTGACCGCCTTTGGTTTGACTATGACACAGATAGGACGCTGTTTACACACGGATTGTCACTGAGTTCACGTGCAGGGCTGAATCCACCTATGGTAGTGTTCACGCCTTGCAATAAGAAAAGATCAAAGGTTCGACAGAAAATTAGCTATCTAGCTGACTTTAGTACATCTTTGCATAATGTTTTTCAGCTATCAATAAACAATGGTTAGAGACAAAGCTCTCGGACAACTCACAGGGTCGCAGAAGCCTCCAATTGGCAGAAAATGGCAGAAGAAGACGGAGCTCGTCTCACAAACACCCTTCCGACATCGAAAGGGGAAATCACTCTGCGCAGCCTGGTATTCGGCTCTACTTCTTCCCGGCGAAGCCGGTACCCGGCGAAGCGGGTATTCATCTAGTCTATATATATATATATATATATACGATTTGTGTGTGTGTGTGTGTGTGTGTGTGTGTGTGTGTGTGTGTGTGTGTGTGTGTGTGTGTGTGTGTGTGTGTGTGTGTGTCCGCGATGCACGCCCAAGGTTCTCGATGGATCTGTTTCAAATTTGGTGGCCATATTCAGCTACACCCCGGACACAACCTGCTCGATGAGATATTTCAACACGTGCTCTCAGCGCGCAGCGCTGAACCGATTTTGGTTTTTCTCTGGATCCATTCCCAGTAACTCTTCCTTATCTTCTCCAGTGTTTTCAGCGTTTATCTCCCTTCCTTCGTGTGGCGTCAATCCATATTCCCGTTTCTATTTTTAGAAGGTCACTGTCGACAACGCTCAATCCATATTCCCGTTATACTATTTTTACTCTTCTCCAGTGTTTTGCGCGTTTATCTCCCTTCCTGCGTGGGGTGCGGGTCCCCGCGCAGCCGGGTATTAGGCTCGACTTCTTCCCGGCGAAGCCGTACCCGGCGAAGCGGGTATTCAGCTAGTTGCTCACTATATCAGATCTGCCAATGCTCAGTTTACACGGGAAAAATCATCTCTCGACTTGAACACATCGCAATAAACAGCCTCACTGCTTCTTGGAGCTGTATTTTGTGTGTGGAATGAATTACACATGTGGCGTTTTAGAAATTAATTCATAGAAGATGTACATTCGTGCAGAAAGGCTTTAATTTAATAATTAGGTCTTCGTGATGTTCTCTTAAAATAACTAACATGTGTTCCCTTTACCGGGCCTCTGAACCAGTTTTGTGAATATGCAGGTTAAAGGCAGAGTAAGCCTCCCGTAAACCATCACAGATACGGTCAGGCTTTTACACACAGTACAAACACCATTTCATTTAAACACTCACCAATTGAGAACATCCTAGGTGCCCTCCGTAAAGAGCGAACAATTTTCAAAGAATTTATTTTTGCGTGGTTTATCTTACCCCTGAGCCATCGTGAACCCGTGTGATCCAGTTTTCCCTTTTCACAATGCAGTCGTCATAGTTAGTCATTTGAATGCGACTCGACGTGAGCTTATCTACAATAGCACGTTTTTTTTATGCACGAAACAACGGCTGTGGTTCACAAGAACTCTAGCGATGGCTTTTGACTGTTGAGAGGAACGGCGATTTGCACTGATAAAACGGCCGTCGTCTGCTACGACCCTTGCGTGACCCTGCTTCCGGGCTTTTCTTTTTTTAAACTTTCACAACTTCGAATTGTTCTGATCTTGTCTTGATGAAAAACGAATTCTTTTATGATTAAAGAATGTTTGTGTAACAAGCTGTCAATTTATTATTTAGATTTTAAAAGTTAGGTCTAGCGCAAAAACGAGGCGCCGTTGTTGTTAACGGAACAAGTCTACGAAAATAAATTCTTTGAAAATGTCTCACGCTCGACAGAAAGCAGCCAGGATGTTCCCGTTCGGTGAGCGTTCAAATGGAAGTATGCTTGTACTGTATTTAGACGCTCGGGGAGCTCTGTGATGGTTTACGGGAGGCTTACTGTGCCTTTAAACTCGTGCCTTTTCTGTGTTATCAGTATATTTCTCATCCAGGCATGGATGCGTCCTCTTAAATGGACAGCCCTTCGACAGTTCTTCCCGTGCAAACGATTGGGTTCAAAATCTCAAATCTTACCAGGCTTTTACATGGGATATGGCCATCCTTCCGTTTTGAAAAATACCAGAACTGAACACTCTGTATGGGTACTCTCTTTGCGAATATAGAATTTTATTAATTAATTTCTTAAACGCCACACGTGTAAAACATTCCCCACAAAATCCAGCTCCAAAAACCAGTCAGGATGTTTATTCCTGGTATATGTTCAAGCCAAGAGATTTTTTTTTTCTATGTAAAAGTCTTCGCAGATCTGTGTAGTGAGCAATACTGTTTTTAAAAAGGACGTGCCTTATTAAGCCTGTATAGACGGTTTGATTGTTGAGATACCTGCTGGCAATGACCGCAAGAATGAATGAATGCAAGAGGTAGTAATGCACAGATGACAACAAACCGACCTGCATTTAAAAAAAGTTAGGAGGCCTTGATAATGGGAAACATTTAGTTAATTTTCAGAATCTTTATGAAGAAATAATGAACGAGAAGAAATTCTGGCCTTGAAGTAAATGCAAATCAAATTATGTATACTTTTGACAAACTTTTTCTGTTCTTATTCACATGTTAAAATGTGTGCAGAGATCGTTAGTTACTTCCAAAAAAACATGTTTCAGGCAACATGCAAACGGACAATACTGGACACAGGCTATGCTGACCGGCTCAAGGACTGACTACCTGATGCTGGAGTACACCAACAGTGGAAAAAGTCTGGAACAAAATGTTGCAGAATGTGAACCATGTACCGGACCACGTGACAACCCAGTATCATCTCAGTCAAACCATGCAGGAATCTGTTCAACCAAAGATACTAGTTCAACACAGTCACACGATTTGTAAAAGTATATTTCAGCCTTCTGTAGCTCAGGGAGTTTGAACCCCACTCTTCATCCGTTTGGGAAAATATTTCTGATTGTTTTGACTGCACAGGTTGGTAATGGTACTCTGATGCTTCTGCCGAGAAACCCCACTCGCTAGCGCACAAGCTGCCTGTTATGGGTAAGCGACGTGCCTGTATTTCCTGCAAAGCAAGACAGAATAAAACAGCAGCTTAGTTTGAGCTTTTAATTAAGACATTCGTACCAGAGAAAACGTGTACGTGTTTGTTTGGAGAGGGTGGATAGAATCATAAGACACGCTGTGTCTATGTGACGTAGAACAGGTTTTCAAATTCATGCTGAAGCACTGTGTGATCGCTATTTTCTCTGGCATATCTTACCTTAATTTCAGATAGACTGGGAACCGAAATGAGGATGTTTACATGAATAAACTATGATGATATGTATGTGTTCAGAAATAAAGAATAGTTTTAATGATATATGATGGTGTTTTTTTTAACCCAATGTGATATTTTTGTATTTGAAAACAAATTGTACACTCTGTTGTCAACTTTACTTTCAGATAAATAAATCTATCATAATGGAAATCATCTGTTTGTGTTGTGTTACTTACCCATTTTGATCAGTGTTGAGTCGTCCATATTCCTGTGTGTACGCATAGTATGCAGTTTGAAGGTAGTAGATGTCCGAGCAAACATAGGAGGATGTGCTGTTAGGCTGTCTATCTCCTCATCCAGGTTTTCCAGATATTTGAATTTCGTTCCCTCTTGGAGTTTCTGCACTGACACCTGATAAGCAAAATACACGTATCACTCTGTGATCATGGCAACATGTATCATCTGTATGCCCCGTTCAAAAATTACCTTGAGATTCTAAGGTATACACAGAAATTGCAGTGGATCACAAAAACAACACGAACAGTAGTACATGTATATATTCAGTTTAAAAATTCATGCAATGAGAGTCAATAACCCGATTTAACCCCAGGTAGATTCAGGGTCCCACTGACTGAATCTCATATGGTTGCTTTTCGGCACACACCACACATTTTTAATGTGACTGTGAGGTTTTGTTAATACATAGTAGCAACGTACTGTCTGTTCGTGACGTTTGAGAATACCGATCTATGCACTAACGCATTGTCTTTTTGTAGTGTGACTGTCCGATATTGCGTACTCCTAAAAATCAATGATCAAAAAGTTTGAACTGCTGTAATCGTGTTTCAGCATATGTCTGACAGTGCTTATTTGCTTCCAAAACGGCTTGCGATATCACGCCATCAGCGTTTCGCCACTGCTCAGAAAATCTTATGATTTCAGATCTAGTTTGAGATCGGAAATCACGTGTGCTCGTTTAAAAAATAAAATTCTTTTATTACTTCCCTTTGACCGTTTCGCAAGAAAAATGTCAGGATCACTATTAGCACATGAAAGCAGCCCAACGCCATTTGAAATAAGTTTCACTGTTTAGTGGTGTCAATTTCATGTAGTGTCTTACTGTCGCAAATAAAAATACCAAGATAAGTGCAGTTTTGTCCGCAAGAAACAGGCTTTGTGCAATGTTAACTTGCTGTCTACATGTTTCGTTGTGTGACTGAAGAATTACTCAGAATTCCCAGAGAAAATAAGGATAGTCGCGTGTGAACATCACTGTGGAAGCATTTATTCTCAACTGGGCAGTTCAAGGACGAAATCCGTGATTAAAGATAGGAAAATAAACAACACTAGATGCCTGAAATAATATCATAAATCCATAATCTTTACAAGCTTACAGATCTGTGGAAGCACATCAACTGATCTGTGAAAAACACACCTGACTTCAATCTGGCATGCAAGAGGTATCGACTACGGACTAGTGTGTCAACATCACAACAAAGAGAATCACATACCATTTCGTATTGCCGCTTATGCTGGCTCTGTTTCAAGCAGTTCCTTGTGGCCTCGCCAGCATTTTGACGACGAAGAGGCTCAAACGGGCACGCTAAAACCTCAGGCTGGCTGAAAACAGTATTCCGTATTCCACTTGTCTTCCTCACTGCTTGAGCCGGCCATGTTTGTTGTTCAAGGCTCGTGACGTAGCACACGTATGTGCACAAGGTCATGAGCCAAGACTGCGCGCGCGATGGAACGATTCAGAACAACCAAAAACGAGTCAAAGTATACTTTTTGGATTTCTGTGTTCATTTTTACACACGCATTTGTGGTTGATGAATTAAGAGGGTCAACATATCAAAAGTGACCCTAAACCTTGGACTTTTCCTTTAACAAAAATAGGTTGCT
>NW_027127322.1:2500-10053 GCF_037325665.1 Littorina saxatilis
CAAAAGTGAAACGAGTTGCTGGCTTGTGCACACCTGAACTTACTATCTAAAAAGAACAGACCTTCATGAAATCGCAAGCTGTCGACTTGCTTGAATTCAAATGTTTGCCCTGTGCAACCTAGGCTCATATGTCCTCTGCACCAATACCTCGTGAACTTGTCCCGTGGGAAATTATATGCCATGAGATGAAATTCTGCAGAACGCTCGGTTCAACATTTCGAGAGAGATTGACAGAACGCTCGTAGGAATTAGGTCGATCGAGGCTTGGTGTTATATTTGTTATCGGTTGCGCGGAGTTATCTAGTGTGTGTGTGTGTGTGTGTGTGTGTGTGTGTGTGTGTGTGTGTGTGTGTGTGAGTGTCTGTGCCTGATTGTCTGTTTATCGGTCTGTATGCCAATCTGCGTCAGGGTGCCTGCATGTATATGATGATCAGTCTACGTTGGGTTCCATGTAGACTGGGGCAACTCGGTGCACATTTGAGCAAAATGCCTTATTGCTGATGGCCCCCACCACCCCCCCCCCCAAAAAAAAATAAAAAAATGAAAATAAGAAAAGTAAAAACTTGGCACAGGAGTTCAGCCTGAAAAACATCTAACCGAAACCCCAACACGCAAACATTTTATTTTGTGCTTTATTTTCTTGACAAAATGTGTAAACATTTTTCTGAAGAACTTAATTCATGTGATAAATCTTGGGTCGTGTTGTGCTGACCGGCACAAATTGTATCATTCTATGTCAAACGCCGGTTACAGTAGATATGGCATGGTTTCAAGCCAAGTGAGATATACTCCAAAAGAGTCATAACAATAACCGAAGATCCATTTTGTGATGGCTTACTCCAAAAACTGACTGTGACCCCTCACGTTTAGATTATTTTTCTAGAAGGCGAGGAAAGTTTGATGTTTTCATATCATCGTCCGAATATGTTACTGAAGTTGTATTTGTCAAAACTTTCTTCCAGGAATGACTAAACTTTAATTCCATGTCGTCATATCATCCTGTAACAGGTGACAGAATTTTAAAGGTTTAACTGTTTTGCTTCAAAGAACGACTCAAATTGGGCGTTAAACGTCTTCCGCAACAGCAACAAATAGTTTTAAACTCCATTATGTCAATCTCTCTCATCATAAAAATGACAGAAGCTCCATGCTATAATATATCCTCGTAAATAGTGACTAACGTTTTAATTGTTGTACTGTCCTTTATGCATTAGGAGACTGAATCTCAAGGTTAATGTCTGACTCTAAAAGCTAACTTTAAAGTCTTATTTTAAAATATGAACAAGGTTCAATGTCCGAACTTTTCCCGGCAGTGACAGCCCAGAAAGGTAATATTGTATCCCCCCCCCCAACCCAAATGGGAAAGAAATTTCGTAATTTAACACATCCCATGAAGAAAGAGATCAAACATGATCTGAATGTTTTATTGTCTTCCTCCAAAAGCTGACTGTAATGTCTTTTGACTTCCAAAATGTGACTGAAGTACAATGAAGTGACTTGAAGTACAATTAATCAACTCCTCCAATTATCAAGTAACAGCAAAGGATTTTGTAATATTTCTACCAAATAAATGGACACAAGTTCAATATGCTATACAGTAAAACCTGTCTTGTCATGGGATCATTGGAATGGTCGCTTTTGAGAGGTGGTCGCAAGGGCAGGTTCGACGGTACTTTTACCCGTGTGGTGAAGACGAATGCCTTAGTATCCTCCCCCACTGTACTTTCACTTGTGTGGGGAAGAAAGAGATTGGCGCTTCAAGCTCTAGTACCCCCCTCCCCCACAGTTCAGGTACTTCTTCACCTTGCCGCCCCCCGGACAGGTGCGGAGAGAGGCCTGCAGGTTGCGACACGACAAGACGTCCCTACGACAGTTCCACTTGACGCACTGCACGTAGGCCTCCAGCGGGTCAATGCCGTACTTCATGAAACATCTGGAGTAAGTCTTAGAGTCCAGAAGCTCGCTGCAGATCTTGACGGCTTCCACGGGGTAGGTGCACTTCTGGGTCACCTCTGACGCGTCTTTGCACATAGGATTTCTGGAATACAGTTGATGAGACAAATTCAGCATCTGCATCAACCATGAAAGGACCAAAGTTTGTATCTATTACTGCAAGCCTGTGTCTGCGACAGAGCTGCAAATCCTGACCCTTCCACTGTGTAGTCGCAGTTCTTGGTCACCTCTGATGCGTCTTTGCACTGGGGATTTCTGGAATATAGTTGATGAGACAAATTAAGCGTCTGCATTAACCATGAAAGGACCAACGTTTGTATCTATTACTGCAAGCCTGTGTCTGCGACAGAGCTGCAAATCCTGACCCTTCCACTGTGTTGTCGCAGTTCTTGGTCACCTATTCTGATGCGTCTTTGCACTGGGGATTTCTGGAATATAATTGATGAGAAAAATGAAGCATCTACAACAACAAAAGGGTCAAAGTTGTCGATTTTTTACCACAAGACTGTGACCTGGACAGAGCTGCCAATTCTGACCCTTCCACTGTGTGTGCGCAGTTCTTGGTTATCTCTGAGGCATGTTTACACAGATATTTTCTTGAACATAGAAAATAGAAACTGTTTAAAGTTGGCACAGATTGATAAAATTAAATACGCTTCCAAAATAACTGAAAGGCCACTTTTATTGTTATCGCCAGTTTTTGTCAAAAAGAGATATAGAGCTGAAAACACCAACAACAACCGATGTAGAACAGTAACAGAAACTCGGATAGACTTGTATTTCTCTTAGCTGCTTCTGTGCTTGATCATACTGGGAAAATGCATATTTTCATTTCTTCGACGGGATCAGCACACTTTCCTGGTCTGTTTTCTCCTTGCAAAATTGATTCCCGAAACACAATGCCGCACCCCCACCCACCCCCACTCCCTGTTTCAATTAGGGTAAAGAAGATTTAGAGACGCCCTGCACCCCGTAAAACTTGTTAGCCGCGTTTCAAAGGCTGCAGTCCTTCCCGCGTGGACGAATCGGCTCACCTTCTCAGATCTGAACGGGCTTTTAAAAGCAATAAGTCAATACACCAGTTAACAGTTTCGGCGTTTACATGGAACGAAGAAGGAAAGCGGAAGAGGAAGAAGTACAAACATACTAGCAAAACACGATCTGCGCACGCGTTCAAATCAAAGGGGAAAAAAAAGGAAAATCGCGTGTTTGAGTGCCCGATGTAATCCTCAGAACCTTTACACACTTTCTTCGAACACTCAAAAGCAACTTCAGGGCTGGAAGACTACAAAATGGCACTTTCTGCCGACTGAATCTACGCTTTCCCAAATCAACCGGAACAGGAAGAAAAAGAAAAGAACTTTCGAAAAAAACGATCTGCGGATGCGCATTTTCTCAAAAACAGGAAACCGGAAGAGGAAGAAGAAGCAAAAGTGCTCGTAGAAAAAGATGTGCGCATGTGCGAATCTAAAATGGCCGCGGAACTGTTAATCGGTGTATCCCTCCGCTTGGACCCATTTGGGAAACCAACAGTCTGGATACTTTCTGTGCAGATTGGGAATTGCTTTAAGGCGGTCCCTAATTCAGGCCGAAGTCGACTTCGCGAAGTCTTTTTAACGAAAACTCAGTGCTAATGCTTCGTGCGGTCAGCCGGCTTCGCGAAGTCTTTTTAACGAAAACTCAGTGCTAATGCTTCGTGCGGTCAGCCGGCTTCGCGAAGTCTTTTTAACGAAAACTCAGTGCTAATGCTTCGTGCGGTCAGCCGGCTTCGCGAAGTCTTTTTAACGAAAACTCAGTGCTAATGCTTCGTGCGGTCAGCCGGCTTCGCGAAGTCT
Source organism: Littorina saxatilis (assembly GCF_037325665.1). NCBI lineage: Eukaryota > Metazoa > Mollusca > Gastropoda > Littorinimorpha > Littorinidae > Littorina > Littorina saxatilis. The sequence continues at coordinate 6,289 of NW_027127322.1, forward strand.
TTTCAACGAAAACTCAGTGCTAATGCTTCGTGCGGTCAGCCGGCTTCGCGAAGTCTTGTTAACGAAAACTCAGTGCTAATGCTTCGTGCGGTCAGCCGGCTTCGCGAAGTATACTTTTGCGTAGTCGTAGTCGCCCAGTTAAGGACAAGCTTTGAAACGAATTCCTGAAAATCCACTAGTGTAAATCTGCAAAATTAAATCCTAACAAATTCCATCTCAGTCAGGATTCTGATTGTTGGTAGGTGTCCAAGTGGACGGCTTGTACACAGCGTGGTGAGCAGATCTGCCTTCACGGAAAGGAAGGCGACTTCAACGTCTCTTTGTTTATTGCTTCGAAACGATCAGCGAACCTAGCTCGTCATCTCAGGGGCGTCTTGGCCAAATGGGCCTCTCAAGAATAATTTGTGCCCCACAACAAAAAAAGAGAAACAAGTCGCGTAAGGCGAAATTACAACATTTTAGTCAAGCTGTGGAACTCACAGAATGAAACTGAACGCACTGCATTTTTTTTCACAATGACCGTAGTCCGCCGCTAGTGCAAAAGGCAGTGAAAGTGACGAGCCTGTTTAGCGCGGTAGCGGTTGCGCTGTGCTGCATAGCACGGCTTTACTGTACCTCTCTTCGTTTTAACTTTCTGAGCGTGTTTTTAATCCAAACATATCATATCTATATGTTTTTGGAATCAGGAACCGACAAGTAATAAGATGAAATTGTTTTTAAAACGATTTCGGAAATTTAATTTTAATCATAATTTTTATATTTTTTATTTTCAGAGCTTGTTTTTAATCCGAATATAACATATTTATATGTTTTTGGAATCAGAACATGATGAAGAATAAAATAAAAGTAATTTTGGATTGTTTTATAAAAAATTAATTTTAAATACAATTTTCAGATTTTTAATGACCAAAGTCATCAATTAATTTTAAGGCCTCCATGCTGAAATGCAATACCGAAGTCCGGCCTTTGTCGAAGATTGCTTGGCCAAAATTTCAATCAATTTGATTGAAAAATGAAGGTGTGACAATGCCGCCTCAACTTTTACAAAAAGCTGGATATGACGTCATAAAAGACATTTATCAAAAGAATGAAACAAACGTCTGGGGATATCATACCCAGGAACGCTCATGTCAAATTTCATAAAGATCGGTCCAGTAGTTTACTCTCGTTGATGACACAACCATTTGTCGAGGGTAGCGTAGGCACCCGGTCTGCTCCCCGCCTAAAAAAGGCCAGTGCCGTTCCGTCTTCGAGGGACTGCGTGGGTTTCATTTCGGAGTTTTCCTTCTCCTAGACGAGTTTCCTTCCATGGATGATGAGCCTCCTCTACCCTCGTTTTGAATTCAGAGTGGTCTTCTCTTAGGATAGCTGCCTGCCAGGGTTGACGAGCCTATCCTGCCCGGCTATTTGACCCATAGCTGGAGGTTGGTTCGTGGGCACCTGGGCGTTTCCACACACCGGTGGGCCCGCATGCCGCACGTCTAGGGGCCAACCTCCTCCGAGTCCTTGTAGTCTAGCCTGGGGCCTTGCGGTACCCAGTTTACGCCTGTCGCCGCGATGGAGGCACTACATAGGGCTTGTTGTGGAGAGGTTATTGTACTGGCAGGAGAGACTGACGCATTCTGCTCTCTTTTCGCATTGTCCTAAAAAGGACAGACGGTGCTAGCCAGCGGTGAGGGCTGAAAGCGAGAAGTGACAAGCACAAGACACTTCGCCAACACACTAGACACGTCACACAACCGTTTACTCTGAATCGCTCTACACACACACACACGCACACACACACGCACACACACACACGCATACACACACACACACACACACACACACACACACATACACCACGACCCTCGTCTCGATTCCCCCTCTATGTTAAAACATTTAGTCAAAACTTGACTAAATGTAAACAAGTCGCGTAAGGCGAAATTACAACATTTAGTCAAGCTGTCGAACTAACAGAATGAAACTGAACTCACTGCATTTTTACAGCAAGAGCGTAAACTCGTAGCATCGTCAGTCCACCGCTCGATGCACAGGCAGTGACATTGACAAGAAGAGCGGGGTAGTAGTTGCGCTGAGAAGGATAGCATGGTTTTCTTTATCTCTATTCTTTTTAACTTTCTGAGCGTGTTTTTAATCCAAACATATCCCATCTATATGTTTTTGGAATCAGGAACCCACAAGGAATAAGATGAAATTGTTTTTAAATCGATTTCGGAAATTTTATTCCGAATATAACATATTTATATGTTTTTGGAATCAAAAATGATGAAGAATAAGATAAACGTAAATTTGGATCGTTTTAAAAACAATTTGTTTTTTTTTACAATTTTCAGATTTTTAATGACCAAAGTCATTAATTAATTTTTAAGCCACCAAGCTGAAATGCAATACCGAAGTCCGGCCTTCGTCGAAGATTGCTGGGCCAAAATTTCAATCAATTTGATTGAAAAATGAGGGTGTGACAGTGCCGCCTCAACTTTTACAAAAGCCGGATATGACGTCATCAAAGGTAATTATCGAAAAAAAGAAAAAAACGTCCGGGGATATCATTCCCAGGAACTCTCATGTCAAATTTCATAAAGATCGGTCCAGTGGTTTGGTCTGAATCGCTCTACACACACGCACAGACACACACAGACACACAGACACACACACACACATACACCACAACCCTCGTCTCGATTCCCCCCTCTACGTTAAAACATTTAGTCAAAACTTGACTAAATGTAAAAAGGTAAGCTTCTCAGCTTTTATCCCACGGACTTTATTACCTGCAGTGTCAGGTTGTATTTTTCTTTTTTATAAACTTTGATTGCGTCATCAGGAGCAGTAAAATAGTGAGCCATCTCAAATGGCTTTAAAATAACAAACGTGACTAGACAGATGCAGGTTTCATGACACCTGTGGACATGCGCGACAGGGGTTGTTGACTTAGTCGTGGCGGAGCATGGACTGCTTGGGAAAGATACAGAGTCCATGGCTGCTTGGGAGGGAGAGATACAGAGTTCATGGCTGCTTGGGAGGGAGAGATACAGAGTTAATGGCTGCTTGGAAGGGAGAGATACAGAATTGGTGACTGTCTTCGGGAGCATTGGCCACTTGATTGATTGATGGATTGATTGATTGATTGATTGAAGTATTAGGTATTCAAAAAGCAGGTTTGGATATATATTTAAAATGTTGACAATACATTTCTGGACCGAGATCTACATATCTGGACTGACAAAACTGTCTAACTTCGTGTCATTTGTATAGCTGCTGTTAACTCCAGCATCGTGTTTACGTGAAAATACAAACAATCACATACACACGATCTTACACAAGTACGGACATAAACGATGTTACATACATGTAATAAATCAAAAAAAGAAAACACACACAATCGTCAATACCACCCCCCCACCACCACCACCTCCATCAGCAACAGCAACAACACTACCGTTTGTTGGATGTTTTGTTCCACGAGAACGGTTAAGGCGAGGAACCGAGACGTGGTCAGTTTGACAACCACCACCATCAACACCACCACAACCACCACCAACAACAACAACAACTCTCACGTCTGTTGGACGTTTTGCTCAACGAGAACGGTGTAGGTGAGGTACTGAGACGTGGTGAGTTTGAGGTCAGCGGCAGCCGTCTTGATGTGTTGTCCTCTGTCCGCCGCTACCTGTTCGTTTCCTGCGTTGCCTGGAACATGTTTGATAGCCCTGAAGTAATACGCTATAGATTTTGGGTTTAGGCCTGTGTGTCATTGTGTGG
>NW_027127323.1:0-10668 GCF_037325665.1 Littorina saxatilis
AATGTATTGGTAAACATATTAACGGTGCAATGGAAGCGTGTGAAGCATGTTTGAATCATGGATGTTCAAATGCTGTGTGGAGTACGCTCATTTTTCTGAAAACACACCAAGTTTGCTTGAGAATACTCCAAGTGCAACACACGGGTTCCCAGGTCTGTATTCGACATGTGCAAGAATAGCAGGTGACAGCTATGCAAACCTATCTCATGACACCTGAGACGGAATAACAATAACAAAAACTGAAATATTATTTGACAAGGGGTAGGAGCTGCGAGCTCCCTTCTAGCTTGGGCAATGACCAAACACCCACAGCATGGCTGCTTCCTATGCAAGTGGGATTTTAATTGTCTGAAGGAATTTTAATTGTCAAAGCAACACAGGTGTAAGTCATAACACTTTTGTGTGTAATTCCCACTCTGTACAAAAATGATGCTGTGAATTTCCAATATCGTTTACTCGGGATAGAAAGAACACTGACCCCCCCCCCCCCCCCCCCTCCTTTTTTTTAAGACATCCAAACTCTATAAACTTCAGGTCTTGAAAGGTAGAGAGTGTTAACAAGAGGATATGAACGACTATTATCAATCAATCAATCAATCAATCAATCAATCAATCAATCAATCAATCAATCAATCAGTCAATCAATCAATATGAGGCTTATATCGCGCGTATTCCGTATGTGCAGTTCTAAGCGCAGGGATTTAAAAAAAAAATTTTTTATGCAATTTATATCGCGCACATATTCAAGGCTCAGGGATTTATTTATGCCGTGTGAGATGGAATTGTTTTTACACAATACATCACGCATTCACATCGGCCAGCAGATCGCAGCCATTTCGGCGCATATCCTACTTTTCACGGCCTATTATTCCAAGTCACACGGGTATTTTGGTGGACATTTTTATCTATGCCTATACAATTTTGCCAGGAAAGACCCTTGTGTCAATCGTGGGATCTTTAACGTGCACACCCCAATGTATTATGCATCGAATGCTTGAACAAGCAAGGTTGTAAAGGGGTGAGGTTGTTTAGTTGGGGGAAAGGGAGGGGGAAGAGAGGAGGGGGGGGAGGCTTAAAAGGGAGCTTCCATTATATCGTTCATGTTGTAGATCTAACGGACTGTTTGAAGTTGGGCTTTGCTTCTTGGCACAGAGAATCACATTGATGAACGGAGGCATGCATCGTTAATGAGCTGCCTCCTGCCTGACAATTGAAATTGAGCTAAGAATTATGCTAAGTAAGAATGTTGGAATAAACAATTGCCAATGCGCCGTGATTAATTCATGTTTTACCACATCCATCTTACCCCGCCTTCAACAAGCCGACACGAATCGGTTTACAATGTGGCGCGAGAGCGGGAAAGCTTAACATCCACACCAATTCATTTTGTTTTTCGAACTCGTTTTTGTCCGGTTGTGGTAATTTCGATTGTGTTACGTAAAAATAAAAAGAATAAAAACGCGTGGAGTTTTTAAGGCACTTTTCTTGAAGCCGGATTTCTATTCAAAACCTAAACGTAATCACGTGGTTCATCCCATGGAATTATCAGAACAATATGGGTTTTTTCTCTGTAAAGGAAACAGGCATAGAGCAGAAATCTACCCAATCGATAACGCGTCTTTATTGCTAAGACACAAAAACCGTAACCCACGACCCCCCCCCCCCCCAACCTACACTTCCCCCTGTACCCTCAACACCCTCAACGCCCCCCCCCCCCCCCACACACACACACACACACACACACCCTCCCCAATATCATGTACACTACATTGGGGTTTGCACGTTAAAGATCCCACGATTGACAAAAGGGTCTTTCCTGGCAAAATTGTATAGGCATAGATAAAAAAAAATGTCCACCAAAATACCCGTGTGACTTGGAATAATAGGCCGCGAAAAGTAGGATATGCGCCGAAATGGCTGCGATCTGCTGGCCGATGTGAATGCGTGATGTATTGTGTAAAAAATTCCATCTCACCTGGCATAAATAGATCCCTGCGCCTTGAGTCCAAGTCTGGAGATACGCGCGCGATATAAGATTTCATAAATTATAACAATATCAGTCTCCGCCCCTGCTTCAACCTCCCTGCTACTCCATCCTTTTTCATGTGGACAGTGAAGAACCTAAGAAATTCCCCTTGGGCAGGGTAAATTCACACAATCGTATGAGCGAACAACGTGTTGCTTTTTCAGAGCTTTAAAAGCTGATTTGCAATGGCCTAAGGAAATCTCCCCCGCAACAACAAACACCCTGTTCCCCAATGTTAGCGTTAAAGGAAAATTCCTGGCATTCTTCCGAATTTGCATATGAAACAGGCGGTGTTTGTATCATACACACGAGTGTGTATATGTGTGTGTGTGGGCACATTGTACACATGCAAGTATGAGTGGTTGTGATCACGTACGCGCGCGTGTGTGTGTATGTGTGCGTGATTACTGACGTGAACGTTCGGGCGTGCGTGTGGGCGCGTGCATACATGTTTGGGTGCGTTCGTACATGCGTGCGTGCAAGTGTTGTATAAGCTGTCTCCTTGAGATTTACAATGAAAAGTTCCCTCCATTCTCTCCTTACGGTTATCTGGGTTTTTGGGCGACGTCCCTGTTTACCAGGCCGCAGGTGTCCCCTGCGACACGCCAGTGTTTTCAGTGTGGGTGCAGATGGCTCACGAATAACTGAATTGGCACTCGGGTAAGACGCGCGTTGGAGTCGGGAGCGGAGGGGCCGTATTTGTTATTAAAAGCTTTGAGGGATGTATTTGTATGTTGGGCCGGGGTGTATGTGTGTGTGTGTGTGTGTGTGTGTGTGTGTGTGTGTGTGTGTGTGTGTGTGTGTGTGCGTGCGTACGTGCGTGAGTGCGTGCATTCGTGTGTGTGTGTGTGTGTGTGTGTGTGTGTCTCAATCTTCTCGAATGAAATAGAAAGAGAGACAGATTATCGGAAGATGGGTGTGTGTGTGTGTGTGTTTGTGTGTGTGTGTGTGTGTGTGTGTGTGTGTGTGTATGTGTGTTTATGTGTGTGTGTGTGTGTGCATGTGTGTGTGTGTGTGTGTGTGCGTGCGTGCGTGCGTGCGTGTGTGTGTTTGTGCGTACGTGTTTGCGTGCGTGTGTGTGTGTGTGTGTGTGTGTGTCATATTTTTCGAATGAAAAAGAAAGAGGCAGAGATACAAACAGAGAGACTACGAATAACACTGTTGAATTGAGGCAAGGCTAAACCTCTTTGCACAGATAGAGGAATGGTGCCACGCAAAAACAAAACATATATTTTGAGAGACAAAGACAGAGGAAAGCACAGCCAGACAGCCAGCCAGACAGCCAGCTAGACTGACAAACTGAGACAGACAAAGAGAGGGTGAGCTTTTTACAGCGGGTCTTCCTCTTTGAACTAAGCTGATGAGTGAAAACGTCTTATCGTGTAACCAATTACCGGAGTAATAATGATCCAAGTCATTATCTCGTGACGAGGGCAACAGGTGAAATGAAGTAGTTGGCGTTCTTACCTGCCCCTACCATTTCTACCTTCTTCCTCAGTCCGGCGCCAAAGAGTTCCTGTCGCAGACGTTTTATTGGACACGTGTATACTTTTTGAGAGATGTTTGTTTCCTGAGTGAGGAACGAATACGATGTTCCGATTATACAGTGACAGAGTCAGTATTCTGTGTGTGTGTGTGTGTGGGGTGTGTGTGTGTGGGGGGGGGGGGTGTGTGTGTGTGTGCGTGTGGGTGTGTTTATGTGTGTGTGTGTGTGTGTGTGTGGATGTGTGTGTATGTGTATATGATGTGTGTGTGTGGGGGTGTGTGTGTGTGTGTATGTGTGTGCGTGTGTGTGCGTGTGTGTTTGTGTGTGTATGTGTGCGTGCGTGTGCATGTCCGTGCGTACATGTGTATGTGGGTGTGTGCGTGTTTGTTTGTTTCCGTACGTGCGTGCGTGTGTGTGCACATGTGTCCGTAGGTCCGTACGTGTATACGTGCGTGGTTGTTCGTGATAATACATATGTGCGTTCGTGCGTGAGCACATCTGTGTGAAAAATGTCGAGGGTGTTCTGATCAATTAGTCATTGAGACAGGCTTCGTAGCGTGGTGGCTTTGGTGGTTAAAATACGCTGTTGGACATTCGCTCTTTCGTGGAGGCTTCACAAACAATCAAAGGTTAACCGTTGCTATCTGAGTGGTTTGTGGTTATCAAACGATTAAAATCAATGAAATGAGCGGGGCCTCTATTCACAATGTTTAACGAAATGTATGGATTTATTTATGCGCTGTTATAAATTTGGTTGATTCGTACATAATAAACTGAATGTGAATTCTTCATTGGATAATGTGACTGACAGTTTTATTCTCTTCAGAATTGAACAAGTTGGTATGTTCCTTTTCAACACGAGGACGACGACGACGACGACGACGACGACGACGACGACAACGACAACGACGACGACGACGACAACGACAACGACGACGACAACGACAACGACGACGACAACGACGACGACGACAACGACGACGACAACGATGACGACGACAACGACAACGACGACGACGACAACAACGACGACGACGACGACGACTGACGAAGACGACGACGTTTGGGTTTAACATGACAAAATTACATTTAGCAATGAAATCATAGCGCAGCTTGCTAAAGACGCTCCACAATCTGGTTCAAAGTACGTGTACCCCCATAATCATTCCAAATCCTCCAATGTTCAACCTTGTTTTCCACTTTGTCAGTGCTCCTTCAGGCTTCGCAGAAACAGTACCAGTGGAAGCAGGTGGTCTGACGGTAAATTGCCTGCCCTTACTTTGTGCTCCCGCTTCCGTTTGCCTCTGGTTACTGTCGCTACCGCTAGGGGCTGCCACTAGAGTGACACGTCATATCCGCAGCTGTTCTTGTCCCTGTCATTCCTCCCTGGAACTCCGTCTTTTTTCGGTCGTGGAGTAAACACTTGTAGACTTGTCGTCTGTGTTGTCTGGATACCTACTTCTCCTTCTTTATTTTCTTGGTTCTTTCTTGTTCATTCTTTTAAACAATCTTCATTTTACTCGTTTATATCTTTATCATATTTATTGAGTTCCCACTCTTCATTGTGTTGCTTCTTTCATTCTTTGCTTTTTCTTTTTGTCTGTCTATCTTTATTTCTTTGTTCACCTGTGTCGTTCTTTCTTTCTTATTCTCTTGATCTTCCGGCCTCTTCCATTGCTTCTCTTTCGTTGGCACACTGCGCACCTCCATCTATCATCACATCAACACTTACGCGGATGTTATGTCATTATTCTTCCCAAGCAAAATTGTAAACTTGGCTGGATCTGGAGGGGTTTCTTGCGTTCAAGAGGCTCGTCAACCCCACACACCCCATCCCCCACCCCGTATCATTACCCAGTAAATGTACGTTTATTATCAAGGAGAGACCCACAATAGCCGTCTTGGATGCTTATAATTATTGTATTATAATTATACACTAAATCAGTCTCCACCACTGTGCAACAAGGAGCAGCATGGCTAGCTGATGATACCTGTCTCTGTCAGCAGGATACTACTACCGATGACTGTGTAAAATCATCAAGACACGTTACTGACGTGCCACCAACAATGTTCATACGCACATTTCAGTGACCAAACAAAGCGGAAATCGACCACTATAATTATTATTGCGTCCACTTAATCGGGCGCTTTCAGTCGGAAACCAAGCTTACGTTGGCGCTAAGTTGTTTACACCAAAGCCTGAAAAAGCCCACTAAAAAAATCGTCCGCAATTGGTGTTTGAACAATCGTTTTATTGCCACCAAGCATCAGCTAGAACAGACCGCCATCTCGTGGCCTCCTGTGTAGGTTGAACGACACAATAGAAGCCTGTCACCCATGTACCATCTTTCAGCTGGGTCTGTCCATCTAAGCAGTAATCCTTGGTGACATCTCGGCTGTTCCAGTGAAAGCATGACGACACAAGAGTAGATTGTCACCCATGTACCATCTTTCAGCTGGGTCTGTCCCTTTAAACAAGAAACCAGAGTGACATCTCAGCTGTTCCTGTCAAGGCATGACTACACACAAGTAGCTCTAGCCAACTTCAGTCGGGTCGGTTCATATAAGCAGTACGCCATGGTGACATCTCAGCTGTTCCTGTAAAAGCATGACGACACAAGAGTCATCCATGCACCATACTTCAGTCGGGTCTGCCCCTTTAATCAGGAAACCATGGTGACGTGTGACTGGTTCCTGTGAAAGCCCAAGGACTGTCACCCATACTGCTTAGTGACCACACTTCCGGCACGGAAGTCCGATCATCTCAAAGGGAGGGAACTGTGGTCACTGAAATGAACACAACACTTCCGGCTGTGGTTTGGCCTTTCTGGGACTGACATACTTTGCGTTACGATGGCTGTCGTTAGATTGACTGGTTCGTTGACTGGTTCGTTGACTGGTTGTTTGACTGGTTTGTTGACTGGTTCGTTGCCAGGTTTGTTGACCGGTTCTTTGACTCATTCGTTGGCCATTTCCTTAACTAGTCCGTTGGCTGGTTCGTTGTTTAGTGTATGTTCGCTGACTGGCTTATTGACTGGTTTGTTTGGCCGGTTCGTTGTCTGATTCTTTGGCCGTTTTGTTGACCTGTTAGATGACTGGTTTGTTGAATGGTTCTTTGTTCGATTCGTGAATTATTTTGTTGCCGGGCTAGCAGATTAGATGGCTGACTGACTGATATTTGTACTCGGGTAGACTATTATTTGCGGCTAGACAAATAAGGGTATTTCTGTGCTAAAAAAATAAAAACAAAGGTATTATGAGCCCGCATATGTTTGTCTTCATGATATATTTTCTTGCACCGTAAAGAAGCGATTGCTTTTCTTGATGTCCAGAGACTTCTGCGTCATAAGCGTGACTGCTTTATTCGAAGGTTGATGCATACATCGTGGAACTGTATCAAAACAGACTTAATTTTTTCAAGAAAATAATATATTTATATTCTGAATCGATACCAGTTTATGGGGAGGTTTATTTCTAATCCGCAAAATTTAACCACAAAATCTTAAATTGAGACTGATTCCGAATCTAGACTACTTCTCAAGCCAGACTGATTCAGAATCGGGACAAATTCATCTCAATCGAAAGTGATTGAGAATCGAGACAAATTCATCTAAAGCCAAACTGACATTTATCGAGACACAATTTGAGGATTGGTATTATTATTATGTTAGTCGTGGAACTTAATCAGAACACACTTTTCTCTTTTTTTGTAATAAATGTACAGTTTGGGAGACAATACGATTCTGAGAGAAATGAAAGTTTGACGCCCTCACGGCAAAGCCATTAGGGGAATGTGACACGGGAAATCCAGGTTTTGTATACAGAATTTTGTTTTTTTTAAAGATATAAGTTTAGACATTTTTAGACCGAAGTTTACACCTTGGTTGACGACCTAGTGACCACAACATTAACTTCAAAACAGGAAATTATGATTCTAATACGATTCTGATTCAGTCAATGTTATTATTACTGGTGGAACTGTATCAGAAGAAACGTCTTCCGTAGCAGTGAAGAAGACAGTGCTAGTGAGGTTTATGCAGAGGGCGGGGGTGACGGTCGCCGAGACAGGGTTAATGAGGTGGTGATCTCTTCAGTCACTTCGCGTTACTTCTCATCTATCTCGCCCGGATGGTCCATATCATTAGTAGCCCATCCCCCCCCTCCCCACCCTTCAACTATCTCCAAACTCTCATCCTCTGTCTGTCGTATATATCTGTCAGTTCGTGTCCATCTGTCTGTCTGTCTCTGTCTGTGTGTCTGTCACAATGTGTATCTTGCCGATCTATTTCTCCCGGATGGTCGATATTTTCAGGAGTATTCCAGTGGTCCCTGTCCTCAACTCCTCCAAATTCCGAGCGTCTGTCTGTCTGTCTGTCTGTCTGTCTGTCTGTTGTCTGTTGTCTGTTTGTCTGTCTGCTGTCTGTCTGTCTGTCTGTCTGTCTGTCTGTCTGTCTGTCTGTCTGTCTGTCCGTTTGTTTGTATATGTCTGTCTCTGTTTCTGTGTCTGTACCAAAGCGTATCTTTCCGGTCTTACTCAACCGAATGGTCGTATTCTTTTTGGAGCGTTACCGGCACGGTTGGCCTTAGTGGCCCGGTAAGGCGTCCGCCCCGTGATCGGGAGGTCGTGGGTTCGAACCCCGGCCGGGTCATACCTAAGACTTTAAAATTGGCAATACAGTAGCTGCTCCGCCTGGCGTCCGGCATTATGGGGTTAGTGCTAGGACTGGTTGGTCCGGTGTCAGAATAATGTGACTGGGTGAGACATGACGCCTGTGCTGCGACTTCTGTCTTGTGTGTGGCGCACGTTATATGTCAAAGCAGCACCGCCCTGATATGGCCCTTCGTGGTCGGCTGGGCGTTAAGCAAACAAACAAACAAACAAACAAATAAACAAACAAACAAACATTATGAGCGTTCCTCTCACACCCCTTAAACGATCTCCAAAACCCGATCCTCTGTCTGTATGTCTGTCTGTTTGTGTCCATGTGTCTGTCTCCGTCTCAGTGTCTGTCACAATGGCTATATTTGTGATCTGTCTCTCCCGGAAGGTCGATATGAGTGGTGGTGTTGTTACAAACCCATCATCCTTCCACCAACCAATCGTCTGTTTGTCCGCATGTCTGTCTATGCCCGTTTGTCTGTCTGTGTCCGTTTGTTTGTCTGTCTCTCTGTCTGTTCCCGTCTGTCTGTCTGTGTCCGTTTGTCAGACTTTCTGCCTGTGTCACGTTGTCTGTCACAATGCGTATCCTTCAGATGTAGCTCAACCTGCTGATCGAGAGCGTCAGTAATGGTCACCACCCTCCCCATCATCCCAGCCAACTATCTGTCTGTCTGTCTGTCTGTTTGTCTGTCTGTCTGTCTGTCTGTTTGTCTGTCTGTCTGTCTGTTTGTCTGTCTGTCTGTCTGTCTGTCTGTCTGTTTGTCTGTCTGTCTGTCTGTTTGTCTGTCTGTCTGTCTGTCTGTCTGTCTGTCTGTCTGTTTGTCTGTCTGTCTGTCTGTCTGTTTGTCTGTCTGTCTGTCTGTCTGTCTGTCTGTCTGTCTGTCTGTCTGTATGTATGTCTGTTTGTCTGTGTGTCTGTTTGTCTGTCTGTCTGTCTGTATGTCTGTCTCTTTGTCTATGTTTGTCTTTCTGTATGTCTCTGTTTGTCTCTTTTCGTCTGTGCTGTCCCTGTCTGTCTGTCTTTCTGCCTGGGGAAGTACAGAACAATGGTGCGTCACACGTTTAGTTTCAAGACTTTAGAGCAAGTTTTACTGTGTTTGTGATGTCACGGTTTATTTAGTTTTTTTAGAATATCGGTCTTCGGACAGGTACTTCACCTTTTCGTCACTTCCGCTATGAAAATGTTGAACAATTTGCATAACCGTGAGCATTTTGTATACTAGTTAGCAATTCCACAACGCGTCATGTCTTTGCAGTAATACATTGATTTTTTTTACGTATATAGGTATTTCTCGTTTATACGTATCTTGCCTTCTCTGGTCTGGAAGCCGGGAAGTGGGAGGGGGAGGGGGGTGGGGGTAGAGGTGATCACGGGCAGAGTGCGAAATGGATGGGCTGAGGGTAGAAGGAGGGTATGTATGGCGGGGGGGGGGGGGGGGGGGGGCGTTGATGGGTCGGACAATGGCACCCAGACGGCCACATTTATCTTCATCGTCATCTGTCCTGTGATGGTCTCTCTCGCTTCTTCCCTTGGTGTTTCTGTTTCTGTGGGTCTTTTCCTGCCTCCTTTGTCTGTCTGTCTGTCTGTCTGTCTGTCTGTCTGTCTGTCTGTCTGTCTGTCTGTCTGTCTGTCTATTTCTGTGTGGGCCCTGTTATTTTCTGGTTCTATTCTCCGTGTTTCTGTCTATTTTTCCGTCTGTCTGTCTGTCCGTCTGTCTGTCTGTCTGTCTATCTGTCTCTATATTCCTCGTTAACTGTATCTGTTTTCAGTGGACATCCCTCAGTTCATCTCCTTGTTTCACCTTTTCTGACACTTTCTGTGTTGCTCTGTGTCTTTCTGTCTCGCTCTCTGTCTCTCTTGTTGTGTCTCTTGATTTGTCTGTCTGTCTCGCTCTGTCTAGCTGCCTGTCTGTCTGTCTGTCTCTCTCTCTCTATTTGTATATTTGTGTCTATCTGTCTGTCTGTCTGTCTCTCTCTCTCTCTCTCTCTCTCTCTCTCTCTCTCTCTCTCTCTCTCTCTCTCTCTCTTTCTCTCTTTGTTTCTCTTTCTGTTTGTGTCGGCGTCGTTGTCTGATGTTGCTCTAATGGATCAGGCTACACACTGGTATCCAGTCAGTGACGCACCGACTCTCTCTCTCTCTCTCTCTCTCTCTCTCTCTCTCTCTCTCTCTCTCTCTCTCTCTACTTTTTAAAACTAATTATAAGGTTTACAAGACAAACCTGCGCAGAGTCAGTTTGTCCCATTCCGTACGGTTTTCTTAAGTCTTAAGTCGAGCGTTTGAAAATGCCTGAGCCTGAAGGCGGCTAACTTACACCTCTTGGTATCAGTCTGCCTTAGAGATGAGGACGACAGTTGACCAGATGGCCAGAATAGCGCGCTGCATTTTCCTGCATAGAACTAAGGCGCGTCTGCCGCGACGGTGCCTGAGCTAAGCACTGGCGGGCACTGCTGACAGCCCGGCACACGGCACTGTAAACATTCCCCGTCCCTTCACCT
>NW_027127324.1:2500-5000 GCF_037325665.1 Littorina saxatilis
ACCATGTTCCAAAATCAAGTAGCGGGCGATTTCTTTAACTTCAACCAGCATTCCAGCAACAGTAATTCACTTTGCATACCTCAGCCCTAACTCCCCCTCCTCCTCCACCCCCACCTCCCTCTCTTTCTCCCCGCAGCTGCCCATTATCCCCCCCCCCTCTCTCTCTCTCTCTCTCTCTCTCTCTCTCTCTCTCTCAAGAATAGGTTGGAAGAATAGGCTTTGCCTAAAACCTTTATCCTTTTGTAATAAAGTTCTGATAAAGTTCTCTCTCTCTCTCTCTCTCTCTCTCTCTCTCTCTCTCTCTCTCTCTCCCTCTCTCTCTCTCTCTTGTCTCGCTATTTCTCTTTCTCCCTGTCGTCGCATAACTCTAAGAAGCAAAACAAATGCGACCAATTCAACATTTTACGAAAAAAAATGCAAATGGGGAAATGTTAAAAACTTAATGAAAAATCATTCCGCAGTTTGCATGTCGATTGGAATTTTACGGGGATATTTTTACGACTGAAGCGGGAAGGAAGTGAAGAGAGAGAGAGAGAGAGAGAGAGAGAGAGAGAGAGAGAGAGAGAGAGAGAGAGAGAGAGAGAGAGAGAGAGAGAGAGAGAGAGAGAGACAAGGAGACAGACCGAGACAGAGAGAGAGAGTGAAAGAGAGAGAGAGAGAGTGAGAGAGAGAGTGAGAGAGAGAGAGACACAGAGAGAGAGCCAGAGAGAGACAGAGACAGAGAGAGAGAGAGCCGCCAGAGAGATAGAGAGAGAGAGAGAGAGTGAAAGAGAGAGAGAGATACAGACAGAGAGACTCAGTGACAGAGAGAGAGAGAGAGAGAGAGAGAGAGAGAGAGAGAGAGAGAGAGAGCCAGAGACAGAGATAGAAAAACAGATAGATACAGAGACAGAGACAGAGACAGAGACAGAGAGTCAGAGGCAACGAGTGTGCACAGAATGCAAAATGTAAAGGAAAAACCAACACTCTCATCCTTAGGAAAAGCAGGTCCACTTGGTACTATCGTCACGTGTAGTCTTGGTTACATTTTTGAGAGGGGTCTCGTTTGGCGCTGCTGTCGGTTGCTGTTGGGTCGATGGCTTCATGTCACTACTGCGACTCTCATTTGTCCGATCTGTTTGTCCCTGTCTGTCTGTCTCTCTGGCTCTCTAAGTATATCTCTCTATCGCTGTTTCAGTGTCTGTCTGTCTCTCTGGCTCTCTAAGTATATCTCTCTATCGCTGTTTCAGTGTCTGTCTGTCTCTCTGGCTCTCTAAGTATATCTCTCTATCGCTGTTTCAGTGTCTGTCTGTCTCTCTGGCTCTCTAAGTATATCTCTCTATCGCTGTTTCAGTGTTTGTCTGTCTCTCTGGCTCTCTAAGTATATCTCTCTATCGCTGTTTCAGTGTCTGTCTGTCTCTCTGGCTCTCTAAGTATATCTCTCTATCGCTGTTTCAGTGTCTGTCTGTCTCTCTGGCTCTCTAAGTATATCTCTCTATCGCTGTTTCAGTGTCTGTCTGTCTCTCTGGCTCTCTAAGTATATCTCTCTATCGCTGTTTCAGTGTCTGTCTGTCTCTCTGGCTCTCTAAGTATATCTCTCTATCGCTGTTTCAGTGTCTGTCTGTCTGTCTTTCTGTCTGTATCTCTCTCCCCAGTCTCTCTTTCATCCTCTCTCTGTTTCTCCCTTTTCTCGCTGCCTCTCTCTGTTGCTGTCTGCCTATCTGTCTCTGTCTCTCTGTCTGTCCGTCTTTTCTCCCCGCCTGTCTGTCTCTCCCCCTCGAGTCACGCAAACAGGTTCAGTTAGTACTTGTGAATTAGCTTGCATGATGTCAATCCCTGCGGCCTTTCTGCCTTCATCTCTCCCCCCCCCCCCACCTCATGCCCTCTCTCCCGTCCTATAAATCTCTACAAGAAAGGTCTTACAAGTTTTATAAGGCAGCAAATGTCAGGTTCCTTTTTATACCACAACCTGCATTTCCCACGTGAAGTAGTTTACGGTAGGATCATGGGGGATCATGCCTCCTGAAATGAAGCGGCCAGGTAAGCTACTGAGCAGGCAGGTATATATACACACACCTCGTCTTTTCCTCCCTGAAATTCCTCCGCCGTTTCAAACTCAGTCTGCTTGCACAGAGATTTTAATGACAGAACATTTTTGCCTTGTTGTAGATTAAAACCACAGCAGGATTTTGCTTGTTGAGGGAATCACAGAACATTTCTGCCTTGTTGTAGATTAAACCACAACACGATTTTGCTTGTTACGGGAAGTGGAAATCATTAGGCGGTCGTGTTTAGTGAAGAATTAGGCTATCTGGGCATATCGCGGACATGGGATTACCAGCATCAAAGTAGGAAAGGATCGTTGCTAATGGAAGAATCCATTGCGGAAGTTAAGAAAAATGAGGATTACGACTGATGACTGGCCAGCGGTTTATGGCCAGGATTTGCACAGTGATTTGTGATAATCCGACAATCGGTTGTTAATGTGGGTAATGCCGCATGCCGTCAGTTCGGAAGTTAA
>NW_027127324.1:7500-10947 GCF_037325665.1 Littorina saxatilis
TGGGGGGGGGGGGGGGGGGTCGGGGGGGGGAGGTCGCCGTTGCTAACGTTTCTTACACGTTTGTCAACAGTTAAATCGACTGGATAGAATGCGATATCTTATCTCCCACTGACGTGTTTGGATTACCACGCTGATAGTCAGTGTACATTTCTTAGCACAACGTGCAACCACCAAGGTCACTTGCCCTTCAATTTGGAAACTTGATCATATTAGTTGTTTTTCCCGATGTAAATATCATGAGTGTGCGTATGAGCGTGCGTGTTTGGGTGCAACAACAACAACAACAACAACAACAACAACAACAACAACAACAACGACAACGGCGACGACGACAACAACAACAACACCAACAACAACACCACCACCACCACCACCGACAACAACGACAACGACAACGACGACGACGACAAAAACAACAACAACAACAACAACAACAACACCAACAACAACACCTCATTCTCTGCTAAAACGTGACCGCGAACCTAACGTTTGACCGGGAAAGTACTGAGATCCATGTGTCGAGTTTACGAATGCCTTTAACATGGTAGGCAGTAGGCCTATACATTTAACTTTAAACTGTGACTCGGTGACGGGGGTGAATGGGGGAGGGGGGTGGGGGTGTAGGGCCGAAGACGGTAGAGAATGCTGTTCCGTGGCTGAAAGGTCTAGCTTACAAGACTGACACCTGCCGAGACATGACAGGACCATTTGGCAGGAACTGACTGATGAAAAATCTTCATTCTGACCTGATACGGGTCAATTTATGATTTGGCAGCTAGACACGGAGACGTACTTACTTGGCCCGGGTACACCGCTATACTTCGGCACGAATAGACTGACACACAGACTGACCAGTAATGACTGACGCAGACAAGTGCATGTGTTCTGCGCGAACTTAGAATCCGGTTTCATTCTAGAATGGACCGGGTCCAGGTTGGAATTCTAACCCTGCGCAAGTACAGGGGTGCCATTCTAGAATGAAACCCTTGAATAAAGGGGGCCGTAATGTTTGTAGGTAAGACCATAGATATCCCTTAATACACATCTATGGTAAGACAGAGTTGTCTTCTCTTGAATTATCTCCATCTGCACCTTCCCTTTGATAAAATGTGGCTGATTTGTCTACCCCTGAAAAAAATCCGTTGGCGATCTTGCGATGTCATGTCATGTCAAGAAAGTTGACACTCCTGAGTACGCAATAAACAAAGGCAGACCATAGCAAGGGGGACTACCAGGGCGGTATTGTTTGCAGGGCAGTTGTTTTTGTGATGAGAGCCGGTTGCGGCCGCTTGCAATGTCAGCGCTGTCTCCCTCTCGGAAATGTCCGGTTTTTTGACAATTTTTTTGACAGACAGACAGACAGACGGTCAGACCGACTAACCGACAGACAGACCAACAGAAGGACAGAGTGAGTTATAGAGCTGTTGTCACAGGTATAAAAAAAAGTTGACATTATATCTTCACAATTCAGAAGACCAACTTCATGTATATGAATAAGATTAAAAGTTACAAGCGAGATCGGCAAAACACTGTCAGTCCGGAAATTTCCGTTCGTAGCGATCAGTGCTGAGTGTCTCTCAAAATCGTAATCACTTTCAGAACATCACAATCCCAATTCACGATGTCTTTGAGTAAAGTGTAAAAAACCCGAAAAAACCCAACCAAACACACAAAAAACAAAAACAAACAGAAAATCCACATTTGTGGCTTTGGTTGTGTGATAGTCTAACTGAAATGACTATTCCAACTTGGACCCAAATTCCAACCTTGCGCACGGCCGATTCTAGAATGGACCAGCAACAAGGGTTTCATTCTAGAATGGCACCCCTGTACTTGCGCAGGGTTAGAATTCCAACCTGGACCCGGTCCATTCTAGAATGAAACCGGATTCTAAGTTCGCGCAGAACACATGCACTATATGCAGGGAACAGACTGAAGAGACTGACCTGAAACACAGACGCCGGGACAGACTCCGGACAGACATTCAGATAGACAGACAGACAGATAGGCAGACAGGCAGAAATACAGACATACACACACTGTCAGACACACACCTGCACAAACACACACACACACACACAAACACAAAGATCAAGACTGACACACGCAGAGAGACAGACGGACTCAGCCGGGCAGCCTACAGACGGACAGACACAGACAGAGTGCCACATTCAGTGAGTCACACACACGACACATATTGCACACCTGCATTTATGTACAACTGAAAAGCGCACGCAGGGACACACTGGCACACACACACATCCACACACACACACACACACACACACATTGCACACCTGCATTTACTCGCACAACTGAAAAGCGCACGCAGGGACACACACACACACACACACACACACACACACACACACACACACTATGCCACTCCGTCACGACAACTTTACACAACAAAAAAGGCACCTCAAGTTTACAAACATTCACACTCCTTGTCAAACTACGACAACTGAGAAAAAGCAAACTCGTGTTTCTTTCCTCGTTTTTTTTTCATTCTTTTTCTTCTTCAGGTTTTGCCTCCAACAAACAATTGAGATGGACAGTATAAACAGGAAATCGACCGGCACACGTCGACCAAACTGAATGACAAGACAGCAAAAACAGTTGTTCGCTGGCCGTCGACGCAGGCGTTTCACTTTCTGAACCACAGAGTGAGTGTGTGTCTGGAAAAAAAGGGCAGTCACTGAGGGCAAGTTAGTCTCGGTTCAGCAGCAGTGCTCTGTCCTTGTGTCGAAGGGTTATCCATAACGCACTGTGGCTTTGCACTGGGACAGTCTAAGTGACTGTGTGTGTGTGTGTGGCCGCATTGCCAGCCGCGAATGTGCGTTTTGTGCTTCGCTTTCTCTTTCGCCGCATCTGGTAATAACACTTCGTTTTTAGCACTGAGACAGCGGGTGTCTTTTTGCAGGAATCGATCAGAATCATCGAGACTATAAACCACAACAGGAAATTGCTGACCGTGAATTATCTGCATCGCAGAATCTCTTTCCCAAAAAAAGTCAGCAGCAGGGGTTGTTATTGGGTGCTACAATCCTGCAACCATGCTTGCAGAGACAGGCGACTGACTGTGTGCCACTTTCTTTTTCTCTTACTGTGTTTTTGTCGTCTCTTTTGGGATTACCTTATCTACGGAACGGTACAATGTTTGAATGAGTCTTCCTTCACTGGATTTACATTCGTTTGCTTGGTGGTAAAGTGTGAATTTCTTCACCAAGTTCTGTGGAAGTGTGTCGCCGGCTACAATGAAAGGAATTGTGTGTTTGGATGTGATTGTTTTCTCTCTACTGTGTTTTCTCGCCGTGGAGCAAGTTGCGCAAGGTGAGTACAAATAGTTTACAGTTTGAGTGGCGTAGTTGTCTAACCTTTTTGTTCGACCCTCGCACTTGTCTATGTTGTTGACACTTATTGTGTTTGTTTACTTTTTACGTGTGT
>NW_027127325.1:0-3782 GCF_037325665.1 Littorina saxatilis
GATTCACGTACCGTAAAGGCTCTTCCATTTTGCTTCGGAAAGTGCGGATTGGGGAGACAAGCAGACAGACAGACAGACAGACAGACAGACAGACAGACAGACATATATCAGGCATGGGAATTCCAAAATAGAAAAAAAACCTCTGAAAATAGGTCACGGTCCAGGGGCCGCCCAGGCCTCGGCGGGGTACAGGGGCAGAGCCCCGTTGGGGGGACCAGGGGGGCGAAGTCCCCCGTAAGAAAAACGAATTTTAGCATTTTAGACCAATATTTTGATAGTTCTTGTTTAAGCTAATAATGGATAGAGAGACAATAGTATACGTATAATTTAATTTACCTTTTTTTTCCGCGGACAATTTTTTATTTTCGCTGAAACGTAATTTCCTTTTCGCCGGACAATTCCCATGCCTGATATATACAGGTTGTAGGAGAAACATACACGAAGCGAAAAGAGACAAAGGACAGACAGAAACGGAGTCAAAACGCACACAGAAGGCAAGGGTAGACAACTCTGCGGTGTACTGGAAACAAGCAGTTGTTTTTCCTTTCCCGACGCGGATTATTTTTTCTAGGGTGGTGTCGCTCCCAGAGCTTGCAGGAGGTCAGAAGTGGAAGACGTACATGAGGAGAAAGGCGGAATAGAAGGAAAGCAGGGCGGGAGGAAAGCAGGGCGGGAGGAATGCCGTGGGAAAGAGGGGACCCTGGGACACGGAGGCTGTAAACACAAGATTGTAGCACAGGAAATTGGGTTACAATTTTCACTGACGTACCGGCTGGTGAGAAGTTTGCGCCAAGATATTCTACTGCTTCGAGAGTGAATACCTTAGCTGTGGGTGGTTGGGAATAGGGGGTGAATTCGCTGGGAGGGAGGGAGGGGGGGTGGTGGTGGTGGGGATTGACATCATTACAAATGCAAAAACTATAGCTAAATGTCGTGACTGTCTGTTTCGCTAACTGATACTGTTCTAAGAAGTCATATGTGTGAATGCAAAATGTTTGTAATACTTTTTCAATTCTTCCGAGATTTATTTTTGTCACATCACTATGTCTACTACTGTGATATCAAAACAAGCGAAACCACACACACACAATAGCACAACAACCCAATTTGGCATTCAAGTTAAAACCTTTACCCACAGCCAAACAAAAATATACCATCATTAAGCTACCCTAGAGTTTGCGTATCAAAATAATATATTCTTGGAATTGTCATACGACTAAAAGTTAAAGATATGGGCGTCACGATGGTCACACTCAGACAGGTTCCCGATTGTAGATAAGCTTTGCAGTTTAAAAGTGTGTGTGTGTGTGTGTGTGTGTGTGTGTGTGTGTGTGTGTGCGTGCATGCGTGTGTGCGTGCGTGTGTGTGTGTGTGTGTGTGTGTGTGTGTGTGTGTGTGTGTGTGTGTGTGTGTGTGTGTGTGTGTGTGTGTGTGTGTGACGGAGTGATTGAGTTTGTGTTACTGTTTGTCGATTTCTTTCGTGAGCCTTGAAGGCTTCGCCTCTTGATTCACAATGTTGTCGTCAGTTTGTGATTTTAATGCGACTGGCTGTATCTGTTATTGTGTACCTCTGGTTCTAAAACGCAACAAACGGCTGCCAGTCACACAAACTTGTCGGCGGCGGCTGGTTTCAAAGAAAGCGGGCGCTATGCAGAAACATCGTCTGCTTTGAGACACGACCTTTCGTGACCCTGCTTCCGGGCTATCTTTTTTAAAACTTTCAAAACTTCGAATTGTACTGATCTTGTCTTGATGAACAAAAAAATCTTTTATGATTTAAGAATGTTTGTGTTATAAGCTGTCAATTTATTATTTAGAATTTAAAAGTTAGTTCTAGCGCCAAAACGAGGCGCCTGATTGTAGAACAGACGGTCCAAGAAAATAAATTTTTTGAAAATGTCTCACTCTCGACAGAAAGCAGCCAGGATGTTCCCGTTTGTACTGCATGTGTGTAAAAGCCTGACAGTATCTGTGATGGTTTACGGGAGGCTTAGTGTGCCTTTAAACCGCACTGGATCGGAGTTTCCTGGAATGGGGCGCCTAACTCGGCAATTGAAACTGTTTGCGTGGGCGACACGCTGTGGTAGTTGGGATCCAGTGTCACCTGCGCATGTAGTCTACGTATGACTCGATTTTGGTTATGTGACCAAGTTGAGGGATTGATTTCTCCCATGTGAAAGCCTGGCAAGATCTTGGTCAACCGTGCCAGTTAGAAGCAATTTTATTTTATGTATGTCTTCAGATGACATATTAGAAAACGTCCAAATGGGATGTCACATTTCTGTCTTTTTAGTATCCAAGATTGCGGCTTATTAAAAAATGGAGGCCGTTCCTGGCGTATATGTTGCGCATAACATGGTCTTTCTTTCCTTCTTTCTTTCTTTATTTGGTGTTTAACGTCGTTTTCAACCAGGAAGGTTATATCGCGACGAAGGAAGGGGGGAGATGGGATAGGGGAAAGGGGGAGATGGGATAGAGCCACTTGTTAAGTGTTTCTTGTTCACAAAAGCACTAATAAAAAAATTGCTCCAGGGGCTTGCAACGTAGTACAATATATGACCTTACTGGGAGAATGCAAGTTTCCAGTACAAAGGACTAAACATTTCTTACATACTGCTTGACTAAAATCTTTACAAACATTGACTATATTCTATACAAGAACCACTTAACAAGGGTTAAAGGAGAAACAGAATCCGTTAGTCGCCTCATACGACATGCGGGGTGCAGAGAAATAAGGATGTGGAAAAGAAGACTTTTGGTAAGTGAAATAAAGGTGATGGATCCAGTCAGGTAGAAATAAGACAACAAGAAAAGAATTGGAAAACTGCAGGGAATAGTAGGGAGAGTTTTCTTGGAAGGAAATATAGGTGAAAGGACTGGAAAGACAGAAATAAGACAAAAGAAGAGAAGAAACAGAACCGTTAGTCGCCTCTTACGACATGCTGGGTAGCATCGGGTAAATTCTTTCTAGTCCCAACCAATATGGGACTCCCCCTAACCCGCGGGGGGTATAACATGGTCAAGTTGCATCTTATTTTAAAGGTATTTTGAAGAGGAATTAATATTTGACATCATGCGTACTGTATTCTGACTACCGTTGATGCTAAAATCATTCAAGCGTGATTAATGCTTTAATCCGCCACTCATTTGTCATTAAAGAGCAAGCAAAATGGTTACAACAAATGTATTGTTGAAAAAGAACGTTTTCAAACACATTGCATATTAAGTATAAACTAGAAAGGAAATGAGCATGAGTGCATGATAATCGTTATCAAGATTTCACAAACTAGTAACATTTGTGGCGTGGTGGTAAGACGTCGGCCTCCTAATTGGGAGGTCGTGAGTTCGAATCCCGGTCGCTGCCTCCTGGTGGGTTAAGAGTGGAGATTTTTCCGATCTCCCAGGTCAACTTATGCGCAGACCTGCTAGTGACTTAACCCCCTTCGGGTGTACACGCAAGCACAAGACCAAGTGCGCACGGAAAAGATCCTGTAATCCATGTCGGAGTTCGGTGGGTTATGGAAACACGAAAATACCCAGCATGCCTACTCAACGAAAGCGGAGTGAAGCTGACTATGCTCTCAGAGTATAGTGTGGGGAACCCAAATGGGCAAACGAGCTCACACGTAACCAGAAAATTCTGGAACGCTGAAGAAGAAGAAGAAATCTTGTGCAAGATACTCTTCGTGAGTATGAACAAGATTCGTTTCATTGATTTTGTGTACACTGTCGAGTAAGTTAAAATACAATGGACAATAACATAACGAAACTAAAACCCAATA
>NW_027127326.1:15000-17500 GCF_037325665.1 Littorina saxatilis
ATTACTGGGGTGGGCGGGTGGTGGAGGGGGGGGGTGGTATTGGATCTGGGGGAGGGAAGGGGGGGGGGGGGTTGGCAGGGGGTATCGGTGCACTAAAGGCACCAAGTGTTTGGGTGTATGTGTTTGTATTGCGATTCAGAGAAAACTACTATACAGATTTTTATGAAACTCTGCACACAGTACCCACACTTCTCCCTACCGCCTGACCTACTGGGCTCCCAAATGAATGTTTTTATCAATTTTTGTCAGTCAAGATATTGTGGAGTAAGCAATAAGAAAACACCTTTTGGTTTTCTTAGGTATTGCAACGGTATATAGTGAAGTTAGCTGTGTTCAAATTTGTTTATGATCTGTCGAGCCAATTTTGTGTTACAACGTTTTTGAGTGATAATTGTATGTGTACGCTCTCGCCAATCCTGGATAATTTTCGGCATGCACATTGATAAGTACCGTATTATAATAAAGTGATACTCTCCATTCTTTTATCTACACAAAGTAATGTTTTATTTATCTTTTCTAAAGATAAAAATGTCAGTTAGGATGACGTTACGAATTACAGTGTTTTCTGCAAGGTCATATGTGTCCACCCGGTACCCCCCAAAACTGACAAAACTCTTATAAAAAAATGAATAAGAAAACAACGTTTTTTGTCTGTCTGCAGTTGTGGACATATAGCTTAGAGAAACATGTGCTCAAAATGTGTAATGGATTTCACGTGCGACTTTTTGTTCTTTCTTGTGTTGAGGTGGGGGGTGGGGGGGAGGGTGGGCGTATGCCCCTTGATCAGTCTCGGGCGCTCTGCGACCTCGATTTACACTCTTGAATTCTAAAAACACCCCCCTTACAAACTAACTGATCTACCCTGGTGTATATATGTGTGTGTGTGTGTGTGTGTGTGTGTGTGTGTCTCTGTGTGTGTCTCTGTGTGTGTGTGTGTGGTGTGCGATTCATAGAAATTTACTGGATAGATCTTCATGAAACTTTGCACACAAATGTTCCGACCCCCAACCCTTCACCCTGATTCAAACTCATGTATCACAAGTCCAGCGCTCTACCAACTGACCAACAGCACTCCCAAATTATTTCTTTTTTTTATCATTTTTGTCAGTCAAGATATGGGGGTGGGGTTTGTACGGGAATAATTGTGAAGCAGACAATACGACAACAACTTATTTTGTTTACAGGTATTGTATCTGTATACAGTGAACTTAGCTGTGTTCAAGTTTAGTTATGTTCTGACGAGCGAATTTTTTTTAAATACGTTTTTACTACTAAAGGAGTGATATTTTTATGTGTACGCCCTCGAGAAACCTCGATCATTTTCTGAAAATGCACGTTGATAAGTACCGTTTTATGATAAAGTTATACTCTCCATTCATTTATCTACACAAACTAATGTTTCATTTATTATTTGTAGAGCTAAATATGTCAGTTGGGATCATGTTAAGAATCGCAGTGTTTTTCGCAAAATCGTACTTGACAACCCCCAGTAAAAAAATTCTAAAAAAAAGTTAATACGTCAACCTCTTTTTTTCTTTGCACAGATGTGTCCATATTGCTTAGAGGAACCTGTGCACAAAATGTGTAATGTTTCTTTCACGCGATTTGAACACACAAGTAACCCCTTAAGAATCGCAGTGTTTTTCGCAAAATCGTACTTGACAACCCCCGGTAAAAAAATTCTAAAAAAAAAATTAATACGTCGACCCCCTTTTTTCTTTGCACAGATGTGTCTATATTGCTTAGAGGAACCTGTGCACAAAATGTGTAATGTTTCTCACACGCGAATTTTTTTTAAATACGTTTTTACTACTAAAGGAGTGATAATTTTATGTGTACGCCCTCGATAAACCTCGATCATTTTCTGAAAATGCACGTTGATAAGTACCGTTTTATGATAAAGTTATACTCTCCATTCATTTATATACACAAACTAATGTCTCATTTATTATTTGTAGAGCTAAATATGTCAGTTGGGATCATGTTAAAAATCGCAGTGTTTTTCGCAAAATCGTACTTCACAACCCCCAGTAAAAAAATTCTAAAAAAAAAGTTAATACGTCGACCCCCTTTTTTCTTTGCACAGATGTGTCCATATTGCTTAGAGGAACCTGTGCACAAAATGTGTAATGTTTCTGACGAGCGATTTGAACACACAAGTAACCCCTTAAGGTAATCTTCCATGAAAAAAGTAATGGCATCAGGTTTGTTTGGACGCAGATACTCTCTCTCACACACTCTCTCTGTCACTCTGTCTCTGTCTCTGTCTCGGTCTCTCTCTCTCTCTCATTATTGCAACTATGCTGCAATTTCCACACTGTATTGTTTTTCCCATTTTTGAATGTGTATACAAAACCATAACCCTTTTCTTATTACTATTTACATTATGTACGTCTGTAAGTAACAATAACCTTGTCAATTTTACTATCTATATTATGTGCGTCTGTATTAAGTGTTTGTATAAGGGACAGGTTGTAAGATTAGGCTTTGCCTAAAACCT
>NW_027127326.1:22500-26554 GCF_037325665.1 Littorina saxatilis
GTTTATAGTCTTCGTTGGAAACTGAAAGAGAGAGAGAGAGAGAGAGAGAGAGAGAGAGAGAGAGAGAGAGAGAGAGAGAGAGAGAGAGAGAGAGAGAGAGAGAGAGAGACTGAGAGAGAGAGAGAGACAGACAGACAGACAGACAGACAGAGAGAGACAGAGACAGAGACAGGAACCAGAGGGACGGAGAGCGAGAGAGAGAGAGAGAGAGAGAGAGAGAGAGAGAGAGAGAGAGAGAGAGAGAGAGAGAGAGAGAGAGAGAGAGAGAGAGAGAGAGAGAGAGAGAGATACAGACCGACAGAAATCTCGAGAGCAGTGATTCCCCCAGCGTTAAAGTACAACACAGTGTTACAGCCTGTATTGTAGTAGACGGCATTTGTCATCATGAACGTTGGTTTTGTTAACTTAAAACATATATTAACATGATTGAAAGTAACACGTGGTCTTCCTGGTAAGCACAAATGTTGCTGATGCCTTGTGTGCGAGTGACACTTACGTACAGAGCGGAAACGTGTGTGAACGCTTTTGCGGGGAAGGGTTACAGCTACTATTTGTGCCTGTCAGAATCGTGTTCATCATGTACGTGATTGAAAGCAAGCAATGCATTGAAACCTATCCTAATAGTATGTCGACCTACTTACACTAGGAGTGATGGCCATTGAAGGAATCTTTCCATGTCTTTTGTTTAATGGAGAAGGTGTCATTTTAGGTGTTATTTTTGTCTCCCGGCCAATTTTTATGTAATGGAGCAATACTATCCCAGGCAACTGTCAGTCGTTATTCAGATTAACGAGTGTTCATTGGCACCAGAAAGTTACCAGCTATGTGTGAGCCAACCGTAAGGTCGTAAATGTTGAAATCACAGACCAAATGTCAGATGCAGCCTATCCGACCCGACCACGCGGTTGGTTGCCACCCAATTGGTAACTTTCTTGTGTATCTAAACCCAAGTGCCATCAGAAACTGACGAACAATTTGCATCGTTGGCTTTAAACGAAACTGGTGGGACAGTAGGCAATATGCTCTCCTCGGGCAAACAAATGCAGTCAGTAATACGTGTATTACACTGAATTCAAAGCATAGAGGACAGGAAAAAGAAGCCGAAATCATCTTGAATTTTACGTGAAGGTAAAGTTGAAAAATACATAGTGGAAAACTACAAAGTGGAAAATACAAAGTGGAAACTGTAGGTTCAATACATAGTGGAACATTACACAATGATAACTGAAGAGCGTGAAGGTCACAGCAAAACGTCAGAGTGACAGTATGACATGTGCAGAAGACGAGGCAGGACAGCAAAAATGTTATGGAGTCAATCCTTGATAATCAGGGCCGGACCCAGGGGGGGGGGGGTTCCAGGGGTTCCGGAACCCCACCCCTGGAAAAAGCATGTACCTTGCTTTGACTTTTACTAGTTTTAGCACCAAAACAATGCTGCTCTTAACCCTCAAAACAAGGCCCAGAATGCACCAGATTGCACAGATTTTAACCGTTTTTCAAACATTTTCCGGGCTTCGCCACTTCGCTGATTTGCCCCCCCAAATAAGGAGGAACCCCCCCCCCCCCCCCTTACAACTCATTTGGTCCGGCCCTGATAATTACTACCGCGCACAATAGGCGACTTGCCCTATCGGCCTGCGCCGCCAAATCGCGCGATAAATCTGCGTTAACTTGCGTGGCCTTGCGAGATCTGCCGCAAAATGCGGGCATGTCGGGATAGCTCTGTGAGAGGTTGCGTTTCAATGCCTTGAAAATTGTGAATTTTCACTGTGAACAGTGTGCTGCAGCAATGATAGCCGCGAGAATAATCCTAAAGTTCGTTCAAAGTACCCAAGCATGGCCCGTGCACAAAGGAAAGGCGATCGGGGTTTTAATTTTGTTTTTTTTAACACAAGCCAGAGAACACCAGCGCTTGTGAGAGCAAAACGTTTGCCCGCAGGGAAGTGAACCTTCCTTATCTTTCGCACCGGAGAGCTATTCAAGCGGGGTATTGTGCAAGTTGGCTATTGTATCGGTGCAGTTCAAAAGCAGTGAGGAAGCAAAATAGGCTACCTTCAAAATCATAGGACACTCACACTACATTGACACGGCCCAATCACTCAACCACACTCCGTTTACCTCTCTGCGACCCCTACCCCTTACCAGACTTACCAGGATGTGACCAACAAACACCATGTCTTACTTATAATGTATCACATACGGAGCGAAATAGAGAGAGAGAGAGAGACAGAGAGACAGATAGAGACACACACACACACACACACACACACACACACACACACACACACACACACACATACATTGAAAGACAGACAGACCGATTGACGGACTGACTGAAACCGTTTACGGGAGGAGGAGGAGTGGGGTTTGGCTGTCAAGTTTTCGAGGGCGCACAGAATCGTAAGTAGCACCAACTTTCGCTTCACGATCCGGTGAGAATAACAGGATTAATTATTTCACACAAAAATACAACCCTGAACATTTTGTTTTAATTCTGTAACTTTGGACATGGTTCTCATTTTTTTTCTTAAAGGCAATCTTTGACAACTATCACAAAGTTAAATAAATAAGTGCTCAAGCAACACGAGAGTTTCCAAAAATAGCCAGACGGATCGTAGTACTAGGTCAATGAATAAATAAACCAATACAAAGCCACAGGTGCGATTTGTCACACAAGCCAAATTGTACGGGCAGAAGATAATGTGGTAAGCGACAGTGAGCGCACACTGACGGGCGGAGAGGGAGTGGTAGGTGGGTGGTAGAAGGGCCTTCTCATTCAAAACAGATTTGGCGAGGAATTGCGATGCGCTATCTCATGTATAAATGTAGGTCGCCAGAATGGCTAAAAGCAAAACAGAAGGCCCCGAAAAGAAAATCACGTGCTTCTGTCGCAGTGCGGATTCTGATCATTCAGCAGCACTGAGACACAGCCAACTATACCATATTTGGTAACAGCTAGCTTGCATACAAGACAGAAATAACCTTCAGAAGTACGTGTATGTACAGGTAGTGCAAATATCCTCCTGTCCGAGAAACATACACACACTCACACACGCACGCCAGGGGCGGACGAGGGGGGGGGGAGGGCACAGGGGGCACGTGCCCCCCCCCCGAAAAAAAAATTGGAAAGCTGATTCTATGACCATTTCTAAGTTCAAATGGCACCAGATGGCACCATTTTGCTTCTTTGGGCCAAAACTTTTTCCGGGGGGGGGGGCATGCCCCCGGACACCCCTAGCAAATTCGGGCGCTTCGCGCCCATCACATTCACTTTCGATTCAAAGTGCCCTCCCCCCCCCCTTACAAAGCAACTGATTCGCCCCTGCACGCCATCCAGATAAGCTGCTCGTATGCAGCTAGACATGGACGATTACTGCAAATAAAACACGGATTTGGCGCATGATTTATTGTCTATGAATAGCCCTGTGACCCGAATTCTGAAAAAAGAATTTGACGCCAAAACATTGCTTTTACATTGCTTCATCTCGCCATTAGGGTTTCGATAGTCTGTGTAAGTCTGTATCGAGCATAACCACGAAAATGCACAAACATCTCCACCTTATGACATAAATGATCAATTATTGCAATATCTATCCATTGTAGCATCTAGTTGCCTATACATTTGGTCATAAATGTACCCAATGCTTTTGTGAACGCTACAAACCAAAAAGTATAGTGGAACACTGCCTTAGACTCCTACAGTTGCGATCGAAAAAGTGGCCCCTCCGAACTGGAACACTATAAACCACCTCAGAGCTGTTTACGCATTGAACGTCTCCAACACCGTGAATGCCTTAGCAACGCTTTGCAACAGCTTGCTATCATCAGCCTGTGACATTTGGAAAGCTGCAGCACTGTCTAGACACCTTTCATTAATTCAGCTCCCAGGTAGGACGCGTGTTATAATGTCTTCGGTACTATTGCTGTTAGGAATCATTTCTCAATTGTATTTATATCTTCCTTATGTTTGCACAATTGTTGATTGATTGATTGCTTGATTAATTATGATTTCTTCGTAACTTCTTTTCGTGTTCTTTCTTTATCTGCAGTGTTT
>NW_027127327.1:0-3237 GCF_037325665.1 Littorina saxatilis
CCACCCCAACACGAGCGATTTAACTTCCCATGCCAGGTGTACGACATTTTTACTCCCTTGTCCCCTGTTAGTCTTGGTGGTGGAAGGCGTGGCAGGAGGGTAGCGCGACATTCGGGTGCGCGAGATCACTTATTGGCATTATCCCTTCGCCCGCATCCCATTTTTGCGTACGAGATTTTTACTGGAAGTAAAAAAAATGGGGAGTAAAAATTTCGTGGAGGGAGTAATTTTTTCGTGCCTTGGGGAGTTCTTTTCTCGTACAAAAAGTGTACTCGGAGTAAGAATTTCGTACGAAATATTTACTCCGGAGTAAATTTTTCGTGGAGTAAAAATTTCGTGTTACACCGGCTTTTACACGGGATAAGACCTTCCCTCCACTTGGACACATACCAACAATTACCAGGCTGACTGCTCGGTGCGAAGAGTGGGGCGCGCATTTTATCTTTTGTTCGCCCAGCCGACCACGAAGGGCCATATCAGGGCGGTGCTGCTTTGACATAATAACGTGCGCCACACACAAGACAGAAGTCGCAGCACAGGCTTCGTGTCTCACCCAGTCACATTATTCTGACACCGGACCAACCAGTCCTAGCACTAACCCCATAATGCCAGACGCCAGGCGGAGCAGCCACTAGATTGCCAATTTTAAAGTCTTAGGTATGACCCGGCCGGGGTTCGAACCCACGACCTCCCGATCACGGGGCGGACGCCCTACCACTAGGACAACCGTGCCGGTTATCATACATTAATTTCACAAAAAGCGTCTATATAGTATTTTTGAAGGCTGTCCTTTAATCGAGACCGAAGTTGATGACTTCTCGAAGGTGTTTTTGTACGAAAAGTGTAGTGTCAAAGCTTTGTTCATCGAGCATAGTGAAGTAGACGTCGCAAAGTCGATATTGCGCAATTAATATCAGGCTTTAATAAAAAAATGAAGTTAGCCAAAATGTCCTACTCTGCACGGGAAGCAGGCAGTGTGTAGATGTTTGGTATGTGTCCAACTGGAGGGATGGGCATATTCTTCGTGAAAGCCTTACCAGATCTGATCGAGGTAGTGAGCAGAACTGTGAGAGAAAATGTAAGTTTTACGCCCTCACGGCAAAGCCATTAGGGGCATGTTGCACGGGAGAACCCGGCTTTGTATAAACAATAAACAAGTCGCGTAAGGCGAAATTACTACATTTAGTCAAGCTGTCGAACTCACGGAATGAAACTGAACGCACTGTATTATTTTCACCAAGACAGTACAGCTTCGTCAATCCCCGCGAGAAGGAAATCGCTCACCTCCCACGTGCAAAACGCAGTGATATGCACACGCCAGAATAGCGCGGTAGCGTATTGTGCTAAGCAGGAAAGCGCGCTTTTCTGTATTCGTGTTAACTTTCTGAGCTTGTTTTGAATACAACCTATCATATCTATATGGTTTTGGAATTAGGAAACGATAAAGAATAAGATGAAATCATTTCTGGATCGATTTCTTAAATTTTAATCGTAAGACTAATTACTCTATTTTCGTTAATTGTGATCACATTTTAAGAGTAAACATGACATATGTATATATTTTTAGATTCAGAATGTCCTGAAGAATACGATGCAATCAAATTTAAATATGTTTCCGAAAAATCGATTTTAATGACAACTTTAATGAGCAAACTCATTAATTAATTTGTAAGCCTCCAAGCTGAAATGCAATACCAAAGTCCGGGCGTCTTCGAAGATTACTTGACCAAAATTTCAACCAAGTTGCTTTAAAAATGAGAGCGTGACAGTGCCGCCTCAACTTTCACGAAAAGTCGGATATGACGTCATCAAAGACATTTATCAAAAAAAGGAAAAATTGTCTGGGGATATCATACCCAGGAACTCCCATGTAAAATGTCATGAAGATCGGTCTAGTAGTTTTCTCTAAATCGCTCTACATACACACACACACACATACACCACGTACACCCTCGTCTCGATTTCCCCCTCTACGTTAAAACATTTAGTCAAAACTTGACTAAATGTAAAAATAGAAATGCAGGGGGGGGGGGGGGGGGGTAGACAGCCGGCTGCCGGCTGCTAGAAGAGACCTGAAATGGGCTAGGGACCGGGTTGGGTCGTCTTGGGTCAGTGCTGAAATGGTTACTTTATGGGCTGTTGACCGAACGGACACCGGGGCTTCATATTTGTGTATGCATGTATTCGTGTTTCCAAGGCCTGTGACCCTGGGATCTTTATTGTGCGCATGCATGCACACGGGGGTGTTCGGACACCGAAGAGAGTCTGCACAAAGTTGACTCTGGGACAGAGCAGAACTGTGGGAAAGACTGTGCCTTTGACTTTGAGTATAGACCTTCGATATTGGCGTAAAGCAACATTGCTGATGAAACAGAAAACGTGACAACAAGTGTGAGAAAGCGCTTACTGTGACGCAGATGTTACCGGGAAATCCTTGTTTATACAGCAGATCGTGCTAAACATGATCAGCGATTTTACACACAAAAAAAGAATAAATAAATACACAAAACTTGAGCTAGAAATCAAATAAACAAGGTCAGATATGTTTTTGTTTGTTTGTAGGCACAAACAAATAATCAGATAAGAGCGTGGGCATACACGCATCCACGTCAAGACAAACAAAAAGTAAATCGAATAATAGAACTAGGATATAAACAAATAAACGAATAAGTACAGAAATACGTAAACCCATTTTGTGTTGATACTTTACTATTGAAAGAGGCAATGGCGAGCTGATTCTGCCTACATGACAACAGACTCCAATAAATTACAATGACATTGGAAGAGACAATAAGCTGGTCTTTTTGTTTCATGCACAGCGCTAATTCCTAATCATTAAAAAGACAACAACAGAATGTCATTACAATTTATTACACCTCTTGCTCGAAAATACAGACAGATAGACACATGCACATAATTATGTGCGCACACACACAAGCACAAGACCCCGGGCACACACACATAGACTATACACGCACACACACACGCATATAGACACACACACACACACAAACACGCGCACACAATTACTCACACACACGCACACACACACACACACACACACACACATGCAATCTTTACACATCGACAGGCTTCCTCAAAGCAGATGCTCAGATACGTAAAGGTTACATTCCGAGTCTCAGTGATTATTACCAAATAATGGTCGAAGTTGGCGGATCATGTAAAATGCGAGCTTCAGCGAGCTTTTTCATGACCGCGAACTGAGACCATTATTTT
>NW_027127328.1:0-15050 GCF_037325665.1 Littorina saxatilis
AAGCAACTGATCCGCCCCTGTCCCTTTTGGTGTGCAGTTGTACTGATCTCAGATGAGTGGGTAATGACGGGTAGCCATATTGATCACCGCTTATCTACCTTGTCGAGATTTCTCTCCCAATTGTGTACAACGAGGAGCCATCTTGATCACAAGTTATCAACTTTAACCTGATTTTATTCCTTTTTGGTTTGTATTCAGGGATTGTGGCCACTGATCATTGTTAGTGGCGGTTATCTCCCTTTTCAAGGGTTTTCTCCGTTTTGGCGACTTGTTGTTGCAGCCATCTTGATCACGAGATATGTCCGTCTGCATGTTTTTCTTTCCCTTTGAGGGCATGGAAAGAAGCAGTTATCTTGATCACCGTTTATCTCCCTTTGCAAACGTTTATTCATGTAGAGGCGAGCAGCCATTTTAATTCCTAAGTTATCTCCCTTTGCAAAATTATTTTCATGCATTTGTAAGCAGCTGTCTTGATTAGTATTTATTTCCTTTGGAAATATTCTTTTTTATGCAGTCATCTTTATTCATAAGTTGTTTTCTTTTGTAGGATTTTTCTCCCTTTTGTGTGCATAGAGTAAGCTAGATCACAAGTTAAACCCCCTATGCAAGTTTTCTCTTTTATTTGCAAGTGTCTGCGTTTTGTAGTGCTGAGCAACTATCTTGATCTGAAGTTGTCTCCCTTTACACAATTTTTCTCCCTTTTGGCGTGCAGTGGCGCGCAGTTATCTTGATAACTAGTTATCTCCCAATGTACGATTTTTTCAAATTTTGTCGTGAAGTAAGAGACGAAAACTCCAGATCACAAGATATCTCCCTTCTGAAGAGTTTTCTCCCTTTTGGGTTGCAGTTGCGCGCAGACATCTTGATCAAGAGTTATCTCCCTTCGCAATTTACATGCCCCTGCGTAAGATTGTTCTCCCTTTTGGTGTGTCGCGGAGACGCAGGCCTTTGATGAGGAGTGAACCGCGGCCGTTATGTCGATGACGACTCCATCATATCTGTTTGTGTGTTCGAATCATCTTCAGGCCCCCAGTCGGATAACGCTGAGGGGTCTTAGCAGCCGCCGTTGCCGTTTTTATGGGCTGCCATCAGAGAGCGGGTTGTGAGTCTGCCAAACGAATCACGAGGGTTTTGCGAAGAGCTCCGGCAGACTTCACGGGCCCATAAAACTCTCGCTTCCCCCTCTCTCAGACTTTCCCTGGCACCAGGTAATGCGCTTTTGGAGGGGGGAACTCTGCCGTAAATCGGGGAAAGTTTTGAAAATGCGGACAATTTACTTGCAGGTATATCCGCCGAGGTTATATGAGAGAGACTCCTCGGTGAACAGGCGAGACGCTGGCTGCATGGTGTAGTCTTATCTTGAAGGAAGTTCTGAGGTCGTTTCGTTTTTCACAGCGCTGTCTTTACTTTTATTTAGTTTTAGTTTTAGTTTAAATGGACTTTCCTTTTCGTGCAAGTGGCCATGTTTAAGTACGCCATCTTTGATTTTCCCGAGGATTTTACATGAGAAAAGAGCATCTTCCCACCCAGACACATACCAAAATTCAAAGGCTTCCCTGATTCATAGATCTAAGGCAGGCTCTTATTTTGCTGAATCATTTGCGGATTGACATGGAATTGACCGCGATGACACTAATTTAACAACAACAAACATCCAAAAACAGATAAACTTCCAACGTTCCAAAATTCCGAATAAAAAATACCAAAAAAATGGTATGTTATTGGAATTCCACTAACATACCATTCTTGTTTTTCTGATTCAACTACAACAAAATCTGTCCACACCGAAAACAGTCAGACAATTTGATTTTGATTTAAGTAATGTGTCTTAGTGGAAGAATATCACGCGCAAAAGTCTGAACGAATCTGTGGCCGTGTACATGAGTGATAGCTTAACTGTGGGTGACTGCATTCTGATAATCATCGGTCCACGCTATCGCTCATGGTCTCTCTGACCGGATGCATAGCTACTGCGCGGAATCTATCAAAACAGGAATACAGAGTTATCTCCCAACTGAGACGAAAGTGATTGCAGATTGGCCGACTTTGACAGTGATCTCCGTTATGTTCTTCACAGTTATGATAAAGACATCGTTCTAAGGTTAAAACAAGTCGAAATGCTCAGACTGCTGTGGGAAGGAGACCGTGATATTGTTGCATCACTCCCAACTGGTTACGGAAAAAAAGTATCGTCTGCTTCATAGCCAAAGTTGATTATCACGTGACACTGTTGCCATATTTAGAGTTGTTTGCACTGTAAATACACCCGCGAAAGATAGCTCGCTTGAAACTGTCTTACATATCAATTCCTTTGTTATTTAAAAAATACACAACACCATGAAAAATCATTATCGACGATCGCGAATCTGCTTATATCAATAACACATTACAAAAAGCTCTAAATATGTTAAAAAAAAAATCGATTTCCTCTCCAGAGAAGGAAAACCAAGGCATCCTGTCAGGGATGAATTGAGACCCGAAGGGAAGTAACTCATTTTGACCTGAGTTCAGGATGTACCTTTAAAGGGGCTGGGAAATGCTAGCAGCCTTGACGTCCTTTATTGTCGGAGGTATTGCTGTTTTGTAATTAAAACGCCCTGTTTTGTCTAGGTGAGGGGGAAAGTAGCTGTTACTTTCTTGCCCGTAAAGAAAAAGGGTGCACTTCCTTTCGATGTTTTATTCTTCGTTTGGAAAGTTCCGGCATCCACTTTTGACTTACGTGTCTTAGATATTGGTGTTATGTACTTGGAACGATTGGCGTTTTTCTCTTCTTCTCCCTGTCTTTCTCTGTCACTGTCTTTCTCTGTCTTTCGGTCTCTCGTATGCTCTCTCTGGTCGTGTCTGTCTGTCTGTCTGTTCCCCGTTTCTCTCTCTCTCTCTCTCTCTTTCTCTCTTTCTCTGTCTCTCTCATTCTCTCTTTCTCTCTCTCTCTCTCTCTCTCTCTCTTTCTCTCTGTCTCTTTCTCTGTCTCTTTCTCTCTCTCTCTCTCTCTCTCTCTCTTTCTCTCTGTCTCTGTCTCTCTCTCTCTCATTCCCTCTCTCTCTCTTTCTCTCTGTCTCTCTCTCTCTCTCATTCTCTCTCTCGTTTCTCTCTCTCTCTTTTTCTCTCTGTCTCTGTCTCTGTCTCTCTCTCTCACTCTCTTGCTCCCCCTTCTTAGTCTTTCTCTTTATTCTCTCATTTGCTCTCTCTGCCTGTCTCCCTCTCTCTCTCTCTCTCTCTCTCTCTCTCTCTCTCTCTCTCTTTCTCTCGCTCCCTCTCCCCCTCTCTCTCTCTCTCTCTTTCCAAAATGCATGGCTAAGCATCCTTACACTTGTGAGAAGAAAAAAAAATCAAATTTATCTTTAAGCCAAAATGTCAGTGTTCACCTCAATATTAAACCCAAGCAATGGTTTTTTTAAATGACGACATGGATTATAATAAACCAAAGGCAAAAGAAAATAAAGCGCTCCCACCTCTTCACTTTTTCCCAGGTCGACTTCCACACAGAGCATATGGTTCACAATCAGATAGACTCTTACACAAAAACTGCTACGCGTGAAGAACCAACTTCTCCCATCTTCTGACAATGCAGAATGCCTTTGAACGTTTTTTTTTTAGCCCCTCGTAACACAGAAGACGATGAGAAATGAAAAAAAAAAAAAAAAAGTCTGTGAATGCGCACTCTTTGAGTACTCGACACCCTTGCATTTCAGGTTTTTGCCCATGGAATAATCAGAGGGAGATAATACACTCTGGCTCTGACGGTGCGCATACTTGAAGTAATCTGGCTATCTGAGAGACATTCCATTACGGTAATGTCGGCGAGTCTGTTGGCTAAAATATCAATGTAACGTTTTCTCTTTTGTCTTTTGGCGGCTCCCTCACAACTGCATTTGTCTGAAGGCTGACATTACTGTTGAAAGTGAGTTGAATAACAAGAATATTAGTGTTGATGTTTTGGAGCTTTCTGCGATTGAAAAAAAAAAGGAAACAAGAAAGTGTTATGCAATTTTGTTCAGTCGTTTTACAGCACAGCGAAACCACTACCGCGCTAAACAGGCTCGTCAGTTTCACTCCGTTTTGCACAAGCGGCGGACAACGGTCATTGTGAACAAATGCAGTGCGTTCCACAGCTTGACTAAATGTAGTAATTTCGCCTTGCGCGACTTGTTTATACCTGATTTTCTCAGATTGTTTAAAGGTCTTTAAATTGAAGGTTCCACTTTGGAATCAGAGGACAGATCTAAGCTGTAAAAGTGTTCCTCAAGAATGAACGCTCGTGCAACATGGTATTTAACCTTAGCTAGCATTGTCAGTAGAAACTAGCCAATTTGTAGAAGTGTTCAGCTAGGGAAATCTGGTGCTTCAGTGACCCAGTGTTCTATAGTGATGAACCTGTCACAGGCGGGACCTTTTCACTGGATTTCTTTTGCTCTTCGGTTGATTTTATTTATTTATTTTTTTTATTTATTTATTTTTTTTTTTTTTTTTGGGGGGGGGGGGTTGAATGGGAGAAAAAATTTCCTGTCAATCACAAATTTTGCCCTTGTCTTAAAATGGCCTTTGTGTGTGTGTGTTTGTTTGTCAGTGTGTGTGTATGTGTGTGTGTGTGTGTGTCTGTGTGTGTGTGTGTGTGTGTGTGTGTGTGTGTTGCTTTTCAGTAACACAAAACCGTAGCCAGTTGTTCCACATTACTCTAATAAGCTGTTTATGCGTATGTTTGTATAATTATGATCCTTTTGGCCAAAAGAGAGAAATGTCTTTGTTTTGTGGTTTCTTACAAGCAATCTTCCAGTTGTTCCAGTGAATGGCTGCGAGGGACCAGTTCTGCCTCGGTATCCCCTTAAGTTCATCTAATTGGTTCTTAGTAACACAAAAGCGGTTGTTCCTCATGGCTTTAATAAGCTGTTTATGCATAGCTGTGCATGGTCCTCATGGCCACACAGAAAAGTGTCTTCGTTGTGTGGTTTCCTGCAAGCAATCTTCCAGTGAATGTCTATGGGGGACCCATTCTTCGTCGGTATCCCCCATGTACATCTAATTGGAACCGCCCTGATATGGCCCTTCGTGGTCGGCTGGGCGTTAAGCAAACAAACAAACATCTAATTGGCTTATGTTAGCTTGGGCGCAGTGTTATTGCTGTTGTTTTGATGTCAGGTTGTTAGCAACCCTCCGTGCTATTTCGCTGACTATGTATGTGTGCACGGGCTTTACGCTAACTTAGACTCAGGAATGCATACCGTGCTTATTTGTCTTCTCAATGAGTCTGCACACACACACACACACAGACACGCTCAGACTCTTCCTGTTCACTTTGGCATACCGGCCAAACATACGTTCAGCGGAAAGGCTGTTGTGCTAGGTGATGCATTCTTTTCTCCATAGTCTCAGAGAATGTGCTGGTATTTTTGAAGAATGCTTGTTTCCCCGAAAGCGGAGTATGGCTGCCTGAACTGATGGCGGGGTAAAACTGGCCGTACACGTAAAAAGATCGCGGGGGTTTCAACCCATGATCAAAGAAGAAGACTGCCTGTCTGCTTGCAATTTTGATGGATGTAATACTACAATTATGTCTCCTACAAATGCCCGTGTATATGCCTGCATCTGTGCGTACGTGCGTGCGAGCGCGTTTCCTTGATCGAACCGCCCAGGCAAATCACTTAGATTAAATTCAGAACTCGGAGCCACAAAGGAAAATTATGACGATCAAACCCTCGGTGCATACATGTCAAAAAGTGTCGATGATTTATGTAATGTTATCCCAGACGACGATTTATGGGGCAGATCGTACCCAGACGGTCATAAATCTGCTTTGGCAAACATGCACTGGTGGTAATTTGCTGCTGTCCAGATTAAAGGGCTGTTTTCATCTTTCTTTTTGTCGCTGTTTATTTTTTCTTCTTTCTTCTTCTTCTTCTGCTTCTTCTTTTTCTTTCCTTTTATGCCGTTCTTTCTTTGAGTTATTTTTTGCTTTTTTCTTGTTGGTTTCTATCTCTTGTTTTTTTTATCTTTTGTGCGCTATCTCTCTCTCTCTCTCTCTCGCTCTCTCTTTCTCTCTGTCTCTGTCTGTCTGTCTGTCTATCTGTCTGTCTGTCTGTCTGTCTCTCTCCCTCTCTCTCTCTCTCTATCTCTCTCTCTGTCTCTGTCTGTCTGTCTGTCTATCTGTCTGTCTGTCTGCCTATCTGTCTGTCTGTCTGTCTGTCTCTATATCACACTCTCTCTCTCTCTCTCTCTCTCTCTCTCTCTCTCTCTCTCTGCCTCTCTGCCTCTCTGTCTCTGTCTGTCTGCCGGTCTGTCTGTCTGTCTGTCTGTCTCTGTCTGTCTGTCTGTCTGTCTCTCTCTCTGTCTGTCTCCCGCTCTCTGTCTCCCTCTCTCTCTCCCTCTCTCTGCCTCTCTGCCTCTCTGTCTGTCTGTCTGTCTGTCTGTCTGTCTGTCTGTCTGTCTGTCTCTCTCTCTCTCTCTCTCTCTCTCTCTCTCTCTCTCTGAGTCCATATTCATTCTACATGTACATGCAATCAAATGGAAAATTTTCTCTTTGTGATTTCTGTCCCCCTTCCTTCCTTCCTTCCTTCCTTTCTATCTAATCTTCTGTCTGTCTTTCTCTCTTCATAGGCTCTCTTTTGATCTTCTTCTTCGTTTTTCTTTTTTTTTCTCCTTTTTATTTATTTTTTATTTTCATGCCCTTTGTCTTCTTCGTTTCTCCTCTGTGTGTTATTAATTGTGCCTCGTCTCATACTTTGTACGTATGCATGTATGCAGGCACGTTCGAATTTTGTGTTAATTCTACCTCGTATATGAGGCGTGTATTTTTAATTCATTCTTCTTTCATTCATTCCCCCAACCCTCCCCTGTAGTCTTCCTTTTTTTTTCTTCTTTTTTTGTCACTGTGTGCCTTGTGTGTTACGTCGCACCTCGGCTGTTTCTTTGTACAAGCATGCATGCATGCACGCGCACATTTTTTGTTATCCTGAGGCGTGTATTTTATCCCTTGGCTCCCCTTTGATCTTCAGGGTCGGCGGCTGCTGGCGTCAGCTTGACAACACGTGGGGGGAACTCGGGGTCTTGATTATAGTTCCCTCGTCAACGCTCGTAAAAGTCGTCACTGAGAGAGAGAGAGAGCGCTCCCGGCGACCAGGTCACCGTGACATTTTCTTGGACAAAGACTGACATAGTCTAGCAAACCGTATTTAAAGCCCCAGTATGTCTCAAATGGTTTACAAAACGATTTAAATCTTCTAATGAAAAAGCAGTTCTAACCTTATGGAACACACTTGCAATAGCATTTAAAAACATTAAATGAAACAGTTTTTTTGAATTGCTATTTAACTCGCGTAAACCACACACCAGATTTCGTGATTTATCTAACCCCTGAGCCATCGTGAACCCGTGTGATCCACTTTCCTTTTTTTCACAATTTAGTCGTCAGTTTGTGATTTCAATGCGACTGGCTGTATCTGCAATAGCACGTTATTGTGTACCTCTGATCCTAAAACAAAACAAACGGCTGCGAGTCACACGAACTTGTCGGCGGCGACTGGCTTCAGCAAGCGCTATTCAGAAAACTCGTCTGCTTTGAGACACGACCTTTCGTGACCCTGCTTCCGGGCTATCTTTTTTAAAACTTTCAAAACTTCGAATTGTACTGATCTTGTTTTGATGAAAAAAGAAATCTTTTATGATGTAAGAATGTTTGTGTTACAAGCTGTCAATTCATTATTTAGATTTTAATAGTTAGTTCTAGCGCCAAAACGAGGCGCCTGGTTGTAGAACAGACGGTCTACGAAAATAAATTCATTGAACATTTCTCACTCTCGACGAAAAGCAGCCAGGATGTTCCCGTTCGGTGAGCGTTCAAATGGAAGGGTGTTTGTACTGTGTGTAAAAGCCTGACAGTATCTGTGATGGTTTACGGGAGGCGGACTGTGCCTTTAAATACGACCGGGGTGTAGATATGGGGACTGGCACTCTTAGCAAAAAAAAGTTTTCTCTTCTTCTTCATATTTTTCTTCTTCTTCTTTTTATATTTAGTCAAGTTTTGACTAAATATTTTAACGTAGAGGGGGGAATCGAGACGAGGGTCGTGGTGTATGTGTGTGTGTGTGTCTGTCTGTCTGTCTGTCTGTCTGTCTGTCTGGGTGTGTGTGTAGAGCGATTCAGACCAAACTACTGGACCGATCTTTATGAAATTTTACATGAGAGTTCCTGGGATTGATATCCCCGAACGTTTTTTTTATTTTTTTGATAAATGTCTTTGATGGCGTCATATCCGGCTTTTCGTGAAAGTTGAGGCGGCACTGTCACGCTCTCATTTTTCAACCAAATTGGTTGAAATTTTGGTCAAGTAATCTTCGACGAAGCCCGGACTGCGGTATTGCATTTCAGCTTGGTGGCTTAAAAATTAATTAATGACTTTGGTCATTAAAAATCGGAAAATTGTAAAAAAAAATAAAAATTTATAAAACGATCCAAATTTACGTTTATCTTATTCTCCATCATTTTCTGATTCCAAAAACATATAAATATGTTATATTTGGATTAAAAACAAGCTCTGGAAATTAAATATATAAAAATTATTATCAAAATTAAATTGTCCAAATCAATTTAAAAACACTTTCATCTTATTCCTTGTCGGTTCCTGATTCCAAAAACATATAGATATGATATGTTTGGATTAAAAACACGCTCAGAAAGTTAAAACAAAGAGAGGTACAGAAAAGCGTGCTATCCTTCTTAGCGCAACTACTACCCCGCTCTTCTTGTCAATTTCACTGCCTTTGCCATGAGCGGTGGACTGACGATGTTACGAGTATACGGTCTTGCTGAAAAATGGCATTGCGTTCCGTTTCATTCTGTGAGTTCGACAGCTACTTGACTAAATGTTGTATTTTCGCCTTACGCGACTTGTTTTTTTTACGTGGAAAGCTTGTAGTTTTTGAAATCTTCCAACGTTCAAATGTAGACTGACCATGTTCCAGATAGAAATGTCAAGATGTCCTTGCATCGTAGGCAATACTCATTTTTTTAAGAATGCACTTCTTTTTCGTCTTCTTCTGTATTAGTTGGCTGCAACTCCCACGTTACTGTGAACGGACGCTCCCCCCCCCCCCCCTCCCCTCCATTTGTGTTTTTAAAGTAAACGCTGTCACTTCTCTGACGCAGAACATGTGTCATTAAGTAAGAATCGATGACATGATAAGAAGAGCAAAACCTGTATTTAGATAAACGATTGTCGACAGAAAATAGTTTTTCTATCTTCATTTCCAGTCTGGTGTACTCAGTTCGATTGTAGGCATGACATGAAGAGGTCAACAAAGGAGCGAGATGGACTTCGTCTTCTTGCAGTGTGAGTACATGTGTGTGTGTGAGGCGGGGCGGGGGGGGGGGAGGGAGGGGGGAGTTCGTGTATGCATTCTTGCGTGTGTGTTTGTAGGTATGTATGTATAGGTGTGTGTGTGGGTGCGTGCGTGCCAGTGCGTGCGTGCGTGTAAGTGTGTGGGTGCGTGCGTGCCAGTGCGTAGTGCGTGTAAGTGTGTGGGTGCGTGCGTGCTTGCGGGCGTGTGTGGCCATTTTTCGTGTTACAATAATACTAATTAGCCGCTGACATTAGTTAGACGAGTGTAAAGCAACAGTGTGCAAGCTTTGCCCATCATTTACACACGGGTTCTTTTCTCTGAGGCAAAAAAAAAATTGTCTGTTTCTGGTAACATGGCTAAAAAAAATAGGGTAGGTAGGTAGGGATCTTTTTTTATTTTTTTTCCCCCCAAATGTAGACCAATAAAACTAACTTTAAAAATCGCGCAAAGAGACTGGATTCACTATACATAGAGACAAGACACTCAACACATTTACAAATCTGTGACAAAGACTGAAAGAGTATGACATGTTTTTCTTTGTTTACCTGGTCTGATATTTCCATGATGAAACAGAAAAGAAGACTTGAGACATCTTACATCTTGAGCTTGGACAAATGGGAAAATTTTTTGA
The DNA here is from genome assembly GCF_037325665.1 of Littorina saxatilis. Lineage (NCBI taxonomy): Eukaryota > Metazoa > Mollusca > Gastropoda > Littorinimorpha > Littorinidae > Littorina > Littorina saxatilis. The sequence goes on from NW_027127328.1 coordinate 9,964, forward strand.
GTTTGGAAAAAAAAGTTTAGGGTCGGCGCCGAAATTTAGGGTCGGTCGGGTGACCAGAAATTTTTTTTTTTTTGCCTGATCATTAACACCCTCCTCTTGTCTTGTGTGCTCAGCCACAATGCAATGATTATTTGGCGACCGACAAGAAGAAGAAGAATGCAATGATTATTACCGTCAGGTATCTGGCGAACATGTATGTTACGAGTGCTACATGCGGTGTATGCATGAACATCTGAAGAATTGTTGGGAAGCCTCTCATTTTTGTCCATTCTCTATTTAATTTTGTCTTCTTTTTTTTTACGTGGAGAGAGGGGGAGTGGGCCGGGGGGGGGGGGGGTAGCAGCCGAATCGGATATGTGCGTGTGTGTGTGTGTGTGTGTGTGTGTGTGTGAGTGTGTGTGTCTGTGTGTGTCTGTGTGTATGTCTGTGTGTATGTGTGTCTGTGTGTATATTCTTCTCAATTGTTCTGTTCTGTGTCAAGTTGTGCGTGAATGAAAAAAAACATGGTTAAATTCGCTGATTTGTTCCCGGATTTTCTTGTTTTCCAGATTGAGCAACCATACAGGCGCGCACAGACATACAGGCAGACAGACAGACAGACAGACAGACAGACACACACACACACACACACACACATACTACACACACACACACACACACACTCGCACGCACGCACGCACACGCACACATACACACACACACACACACACACACACAAATGCCCTTCACCACCTACCCTCTCACGGGCTCATCTCTGCCTCTGTCTGTCTGTCTGTCTGACTGTCTTTCTGTCCCTCCTATCTCTCTCTCTCTTTCTCTCTCTCTCTCTCTCTCTCTCTCTTTTGAATAAGATAATACAGAGTTTGACTTTCTCTCTCTCTCTCTCTCTCTCTCTCTCTCTCTCTCTCTCTCTCTCTCTCTCTCTCTCTCTCTCTCTCCCACTTACAGGGTATTATTGTCACATAACACTGTGTCTTTGTGTTTCAACTTGTGGAAATAGTGCACGTACAGTCCGTATAGCACTTTTTGACATTCTGTCTGCAGATGCTAGGCATTCGCTTCGTCTCGGAGTGCCTAGAAGGGCCGACATTTCTAGGATAAGAAGTATTGTGGCCGTGTTACGCCACAAGTGATGATTACAAAGAACATGCGCCTTGTATGGTTCGTTCGGAGAGAGGGAGTGAGAGAGAGAGAGAGCGAGAGAGAGGGGGGGGGGAAGTTCCTCCACAGATAGCCCTATTGGGGAAATGAGACCCCACCCCCCCCCCCCCCCCACCCCCTTACCCATCTATCTGGTTGTATGTAGCTGAAAAAGTGGTTTGATTGTAAAGAAGTTGAGATTGGTAGATACCTCTGTGTAACTTAAAACGAATATTTTCGGTTGCTAATGTCTTGTTACGAAAGAAAACAAATGACATCCGGACTTTCAAGACGAAGCCGGGGGTGTTTTTGAGGATATAACACCGTGAATGGACAGATTTCTTGATCTATCGATCTATTGATTGAATGATTGAATAACTGAGAGATTGATGGATTTCTGTTTCAAACGCTTACCATGCAATTTTGTTGTTGATATTCCCCGTGCCTCCTGTTTATCATTTCAAGAATGTACTTGAACAGTGGTACCTGCGATGAAAGGACACCCTTGGGACCAGCTAACAGTGTCCCTACACTGCAGGTGGCCTGTCAAGACAGGTATTTTTCAGTAGAAATAATAGATAAAGGGACGGCAGAAGGTGTGGAGGGGCCACACATCGCAGGTACCACATTGATCACACGTACCACCCATCCTGAACTCAGGTCAAAATGAGTTCGGCTCATTCTCTCCCCCTCTCTCCACAGTCATACGCGAATCTATCAAAACAAAAATACAGAGTTATCTCCCATATGGTTTTCGCGAGCACTGATCTAAATTTGAGATCAGTGTTCGCGAGACAAAAGTGATTGCAGATTGGCCGACTTCGACAGTGATCTCCGTTCTGTTCTTCACAGTTATGATAAAGACATCGTTCTAATGTCAAAACAAGTCGAAATTTTGGGACTGCTGCCGGGAGGAGACCGTAATATATGGTGTCATCACTGTCAACTGGTTACAGAAAAAATCGTCTGCTCCAACGGTTGATTATCACGTGACACTTTTGCCATATTTAGAGTTGTTTGCACAGTAAATACAGCCGCGAAAAATAGCTCGCTTGAAACTGTCTTACATATCAATTCCTTTGTAATTTAAAAATTACAAAACACCATGAAAAATCATGATCGACGATCGCGAATCTGCTTATATCAATAATACATTACAAAAAGCACTAAATATGTTAAAAAAAAAATTAAAAAAATCGGTTTCCTTGCCAGACAAGGAAACTCAAGACATCCTGTCATGGAAAGAATGAGCCGAACTCATTTTGACCTGAGTTCAGGATGACGTACCACCCTGTATCAGAGATGGTTGTGGATGTCGATGACCCTAACACTAAATTGTCAATCCTGTTGTGTAACTAATATCCATTTCTCTTTCTCTTTTGCATTCATTACTTTTGGCTCTACAGAACTGCCATACATGCAAGCCGGTAGTGGAAAAAAGAAGTCGAAGAATGAGTTTTGTGTTTCTTTGCCGCTTCCAGACACGCTTTGCTTGTTGTTGCTACAGATAGACTTGTGGTCTCTTTCTATACCGTAGGTTCAAACCCGTTCCCTTCGTTTTCTGGCAAGTTAACCTTTATCTCTCCGTGTTTGTTTGCAATTCTCATCACCAAGACCCTCGTATTTCGCGGACCATTTCAGAGGTTGTTTTCTTTCGCGACAAAGAAATCTTAAACCATCGCATTTTGCTGAATGTTTTTGAAAACCCTGTGTTTTTTCGTAAAAGAAAGCTGAGTTATGTTTGTTAATCAGTTTAAGTTCTATGCGGTTGGCGTGTTTTTTTGTTTTGTCTTGATCGTGTTTTGTAATAAAGTAAGAACTTGAAGTTTGGTTTACCTTTGAAACTTGCAGATTATTCATTTAACGAGTCAGTGGACATTTCTTTACATACTAATCCGTTTTAAAAGTACATTTTTTATTAAGGGCAGAGATGGCACGACATTTTGGGTTTGGGTTCTCAGCATTTTTACTCAAAAAGAAAAGCTTGCCTAGAACCAAATCTTAATTTCCTTGAAAGAGAGAGAGAGAGAGAGAGAGAAAACACGAAGACACGCATGCATGATCTCTCGTCTCTGCTTATCATGATCGTATTTCGATACTAACCTAATGCTGGTGTGTCGAAGAAGACAGCCACAGCGGGCTTGTTCGAATCAAAGTATCACACCATATCTTCAGCGTATTACCAACACCTGTCCCAATATAGACCATTTGGTCTAAGAGGACGTTAAACCCTAATAGTCAGTCAGTCCCTCCCTCTCCCCCTCTCTCTCTCCCTCTCTTCCTCTCTCTCAGTCAGTCTCTCTCTCTCAGTCTCTCTCTCCATCCCCCACCCGCACCCGCCCCTCCCCCTCAACTTAGTCGCTCCTGCATAACTTTATATCTGGAGTGTCTGTTCTCTCGTGTAATTGGAGTTGACAGTGTATTGTAGCGTGCAAGAGAAGAGTGGGGGGAAAAGGCTCAGTGCTTGTATCAGTCGTGTTCCCAGACAAAAACAGAAGCACATCAATCGTCTCTTGTCTGCAAAGTTTACAGCGTTTCATTGCCACGCTCGCAGCCCCCTCCTCCCCCCCCCCCCCCCCCCCCCCTCCAATCCACGCACGCACACACACACAAGCACAGGCTCTTACGCACACACACAAACATAATTATACACACACATACAGTCATACGCACGAACGGACGCACGCACACACACACACCTACGCACACACACGCACACACACGCGCGCGCGCACACGCACACACACCCGCACACACACACACACACACACACACTCACCACCCCTTGTTTTGACTTTCTTGTCGGTTTATTGTCTTCTTCCGTTCTTTGATGCTCCTATTCTTGTCGGACTTTCGTGTCAGCTTTTAACAGTCTTGCACTCATCCTTCTCTGCCAATTATTCATCAGCTGGTTCTGGCCAGGTATTCTCTTTGATATCAATCCCCGTTTGTTTATAATTTTGTCTAACACCTTTTCCTTCACGACGCCCCGACGGTGACAAAGATATACCACCTGCTTCCTTCATCCTGCCTATTCTCATTTGTTTATAATATTGCCTTATTATAATTACTCCTTTTTCGTTGAAAGCAGTCTAACACATATACAGAAGTGTTTGTACTTGTGAACACTGAATTGTTTGTTTATAGGTTTGAAGAGAACCACTATAGGGTTGGCGTCTTCTCCACACAGATTGTCAAGTGCAAGCTCAAGTCTCTGAAGCTGGAATGCAGCTGCCGCGTGAATTGTCTCAAGGCTGTTTTAATCTTGTCGAGTAAACTGTAGTGTTACGATGCACATGATGATCGGCGCCATGCTCTGAGATAACTGGAAGTAACACGGTCTTTTCCTGAATTCAAGAGATGTCCAACTTTTTTTCTAAATCAGTTGTCCCAAACACACGTGTGTGTGTGTGTGTGTGTGTGTGTGTGTGTGTGTGTGTGTGTGTGTGTGTGTGTGTGTGTGCGTGTGTCAAAGCAGTAAGTTCATTTGAACTCGCTTCTTTGTTATTTCAAATATATGTTTACATTTCACTGAATCTGATTTCTCCGATGATACACAGGTGAGAACTTCTTCCTCATATATCACAAAACTACGACACTGAAATATGTGATGACATTCGCGTCCAAGATCTCTAAACTGGCATTCAACAGACAGGCCGAGAGCTTAGCTGTCTACTATACTGTACTATACTATACTATACTATCTTATACTATACTATACTTGTTCAGGACAGCTGGCTGTGCACTACAAACATACACACACACGCACACACACACACACGCACGCACACACGCACGCATGCACACACACACACACACACACACACACACACACACACACACACACACACACACACACATACTCACTGCACATCACCTCTTGTTTTGACTTTCTGTCGGCTTATTGTCTTCTTCTTTGATGATGCTATTCTATACTATACTATACT
>NW_027127329.1:5000-8327 GCF_037325665.1 Littorina saxatilis
TACCTCCCTTAACGACCCCTCTATATTACGGCTCCTTCAATATTACGACCCGCTTTCAAGTTCTCTAACGATGACGGATTCTTGCTCGTACCTCTATTATTACGTCCACCTTCTCTGTTACAACATACGACCGACCATCAGTGGAATTACAACAACTGTTCCAATACATTTTCATCACTTTGGTTCCAGATTTCTTTCCGCAATTCCCAACGCAAGCACTGCTGGTTAGAGTGTAAAAGAACTAGCTTTTTTGTGGGTGCCCTGTCCCTAACGTTCTAGCACAAGAATGAACAGGATTTGACCAGGTTTAGTCCATTTTCTCTTGCTACTCTGGATCTTGTTGTGTGATTTTGGGTAATATGTTACCAAGTAGCTGTAGGGATACTCTCATCCCCCAGTGGGGCCAACATGCATGCAGGTGGTTGTTACAGAAAGGGGAATTATAGAGAGAAAAAGCCCGTCCTACAAAATCAAAAATTCAGAATAAAAAAAACAAGAATGGTAGTGTTTAATTTATGACCTCTGGGGTGGTCGTTTTGGACAGGTGTTCGTTTTCAAGAGGTGGTCGCTGAGGAAGTGGGGGAAGTTGATGGAAATTGGGAGGGAACAGGTATGATGTGTGTTGTACCCTCCGGCAGCCTTGCCAGTCTTGCTGGCACTGGTTCAGTGATTGATCATTGTGCCAGCCGCTTCACTTTCCTTTTAGCCATTACAGGCATGAGACCAAGGGTAGGGCGGATGGTGGCGAGAGAGGTGAAGGGACGGGGAATGTTTACAGTGCCGTGTGCCGGGCTGTGAGCAGTGCCCGCCAATGTTTACCTCAGGCACCGTCGCGGCAGACGCCCTAAGTTCTATGCAGGAAAATGCAGCGCGCTATTCTGGCCATCTGGCTAACTGTCGTCCTCATCTCTAAAAGCCCTGTCCAGACTTGGCCGCCGTTTTACGCTCTATGCGCCGCAGGCCGTTTTGTGCGTCGCGCGGGATTTGCCGAGTGGCCACACATCGACGATTCTTTTCACAACGCGGTATCAGTGGAGCGGGTCACCTGACAAGAAGGTTCAGTTGCATTCGACTGCCGCGCCGCGAGCGGCTGACGTCATCGCTCTGGTTTGCTCTGATTGGTCAAATTTCCGTCGTTCTATGTCTGTGTCATGGAAATTAGAACACGCGCTATTCTTCTGCAAATAACGCTTCGCGATCATAGCACGCTGCGGCGCGCCGTTTTGAGCATAAGTCAAATGTGGACAGGGTCGGCCGGGAGTGTCTGGACAGGCCATAAAGCGGACTGATACCAAGAGGTGTAAGGTACACCCGCCTTCAGGCTCAGGCATTTTCAAACGCTCGACTCAAGACTGATTATTTCCACCGACAGCGACCGAAAGAGAAACCGCAGCCTTCAGGCGAAATTGTCATCAATATTGCAGAAGGTAGAATAAATCAGCTTCAAAACGGGATCCGGTACAGACGCTGAACCAAGAAATGTAAAGACAGACAGACTGCTAACGTTCGTAAATTCAGAATCAAAAACCAAGAATGGTAATGTTTAATTTATGACACAACGAAACGAAACTTTACTATCACTGTACTTCGACTCACATAATGAACTTAGCTGATAAAATGTTCGAAAGGAAGGCACTATAGCGAGGCAATGTCAATCAATTTTCTCAGAATGGTGTGTGTGTGTGTGTGTGTGTGTGTGTGTGTGTGCGTGCGTGCGTGTTAGTGTGTGTGTGTGTGTGTGTGTGTGTGCGCGTGTGCGTGCGTGCTTGCGTGTGTGCGTGTGTGTGTCCTTTTATTAGCCATCCTCATACGTGTATGAGAGATGTTGCAGATCTTGGGCACCTGTCGACCTCAGTGTGGTAATCATGAACTTGCCTGTGGTAGATAGCGTTGGCTAAATTGTACAATGTGTGTCTGTAACTGACTCTCTACTGACACTTACCTGTCCATACCTGTGATATTTCGGGGGATGGGTGCGGAGGGGGAGAGGGTGGTCATGACGATAGGAACCGTGATTTGAGATATACAGGGTTCTCGATTAAAGCACGTTCGTGCAAGTGCGAATGAGCTCTCTCACACACACACACACACACAGGTCTCTCTCTCTCTCTCTCTCTCTCTCTCTCTCTCTCTCTCTCTCTCTCTCTCTCTCTCTCTCTCTCTGTCTGTCTCTCTCTCTCTGTCTCTCTCTCTCTCTCTGTCTCTCTCTCTCTCTCTGTCTCTCTGTCTCTCTCTCTCTCTGTCTCTCTCTGTCTCTCTCTCTCTCTCTCTCTCTCTCTCTCTCTCTCTCTCTCTCTCTCTCTCTCTCTTTCCCCAAACCCCTTCCCACCTGTGTCTCTGCCTCTGACGTAAGTATATGCAAGCGACTCTCACCGTCTACGTTCAAACTCCCACGCCTACGATAACACAGACTGACGTGTGTTTGACAAATTGAGGCTGAAAGATTCCCCCCCACCCTTACCCCCCCCCCCCCCACCCCCCACCGCCAAAGAAACAACCCCCCCCCCCCCCCTCCAGTCGCAGGTTCTCTCACTTCCTTTGCGTCTCTCTCTCTCTATCTCTCTTTCTCTCTCTCTATCCCCTCCACCTTCACCTTCACCTTCACCTCCTCCTCCTTCTCCTCCACTCTATTGTAAAATAACCAGACACAGGATTCTGGACCTTCAAACGAACGTAAGTCTCTTGAAGTCTACCCCTCTCACGTCCATGCCTACATACAAAAGAAGGGCGAAAGAATCTCGACCCCCCCCCCTCCACACACACACACACACACACACACACACACACACACATACACACACACACACACACACACACACACACACACACACAATTGTGACACATATGCACACTCAGCCTGTCTATCTGACTGTCAATCTGTCTGTCACTACGATCTCCTACCAAGTTCAAGTTCAAGATCAAGTTTATTGGTCCATAACCCATGGGGGCTTTTTGAACAATAAATACAATCAATACAATCATGATATATGCTAATATAGTAAATAAAAAAAATTAAAAAAATAAAAAAAATATGAAAAACTGTTACAAATTCTGTTAATAACGTCCAAAATATTCTTTAGCAATTTCTTTTTCTTAGTAGCAAAACCGTGGGACGTCATGACATAATCATACACAAGATTCTCAGCTCCCGAGCGAGCACCTCTCGCACTCTTCCTCAGTGAATTGTGCACATAAAATGCAGGATGACAGTTCTTCCAGACCGTATACATTGACCTCCAGTGTACTGTGCATGTGTGTATGTGTGTGTTCACGTGCCAAAAATGTCACAGAAAGTAGGTCAGCGCACGTGAGTATCAACAAGCATCG
>NW_027127330.1:0-9535 GCF_037325665.1 Littorina saxatilis
GCGCGCGCGCGTGGAGCACGTACTTAGGCACACACCCAGACACACATCCCATTTTGGTGCAATCCCGTTTCGCCGTTAGCCCATTTCGCCCCATCACATTTTTGCGACATTTCACAGGCCAAGTGTCATTTTACCACCGTGTCATACCACTAGCGCCACATTTCATTTTGTCGCCATGCTGTTTTGCCGTCATCCCATTTCGCCGCCATCCCTATTTCGCGACATTTTGGATTGTGGCAAAAATGGGATTTTGCGTAAACGAAATGTCTTCCTAGTTGAATAACGCAGTATAGTAGTATAGTGAGGCTTGGCAAGAAGAATAAATCAAAAATGGGATGGCGGCCAATGGGATGGTGTCAAAATGGGATGTCGCGCTATTGTTATGACACGGTAGTAAAATGACGCTTGGCTTGTGAAATGTCGCGACAATGGGATGGGGGCAAAATGGAATGGCGGTGAAACGGCATGGCGGCCAAATGGAATATGGTGTCAAAATGGGATGTCGCGCTATTGTTATGACATGTTAGTAAAATGACGCTTGGCTTGTGAAATGTCGCGAAAATAGGATGGGGCAAAAAATGGGACGGCGGCAAAATGGGATTGCACCAAAATGGGATGTGGATCTAAAACCACCCCCACCACTCAGCGTAGAGGCTCTAAACAAGAAAAAAATAATAATAATAAAAGGCATGCATTACTTTGTGGAACGCGATATTTTTACATTTTTTACAAATCGCGGTTTTTGGTTCGACGTGATTTGTAAAATGTTTTTACATTTTTACAAATCACGGGTTAACGGGTGCTCCCAGTACGTAGGCTGTACAGGACTGATTAGTAACCATCAGACAATAGAAATACCCTATCTCCCTCCCCTCGCACCCCTTGCCGGCAAGCCCCTAAAAAATGCAGCACCACGAGCAAAATTAGCACACAGACGAAATAACATCTTCAGGCCAAACTGCATGATGTTTACGCAATGCCATAACTCCTGGCCTACTGACACTGTCTGAATCCTGTGGATGCTTTTAAGGTTGCCACGTGGCTTTCTGGTCGCTGCCAACCAGGGCACGTCAGCTCCGAATGTTATGCTGTGTGTATATATACTAATCCACTAAAGCTACTCGACACACGGAACAGACGCGCATAACATTTTCCTAATGACCTGAATTTTCTGGGGGCTCCTGGGTGGATATTTATTGCTTTGCCGAGCCGAAGGATTCACCGGCAGGAGAGAAATGGATGCACGTAGAAAAAGCCAGGTTCACGGTAATAATAAACATTTCGGTTGCACGTGCAATGACATAAAACAGTTTAAGGAGTTGTCAATAGCACTTAATTGACACGCGAGTAACTCAAACTCAGATTTATCAAAACTTTTTATTTTTTTATTTTTTAATTTTTATTCTCTTTTTGTGAAGTTTTTTTTTCTACATGTATACACTGTACATTACAGGACATCACCTAAACAAAGGGACAGAACCATACAACAGAAGAACACTTGAACAATTACAACATACATGGGGTGGGAGGATGGGTGGGGGAGGGGGGATGTTCAGGGCTTGGTGGTCGCAGTATCAAAAGGATTTAAGAAAGAAAAAAACCTAAGGGTTACATCAAAATATGCATATACAGGCGCCAATCCTTGTAAAATTTATCTACTGTATTATTCACAACTGCATTATACTTTTCACAAATAAATCTTTGCTTAAAATTTCTACTAAATGTCTGAAAATGAGGGGTCTTTTTGTTCATTTTGGAAATATATACGTGGTGTTTGGCACAGATTACTAACACATCAAAAGCTTTATCGGTGACTACATTGTTCGCAACTCCAAGAAGAACCAGTTCTTTAGACAGTTTTAAATTGTCACAATGGGTGCAGTTCACCTTTAGCCAATTTACAAATTCTATCCAAAAAGTCTGCACTTTATCACAACATATGTAAAAGGGTTTCTTCATTTCTACCGCAAAAAGTACACAATGACGTTACCACAATTTTTCGCAAAAATAGAAACCGTTCTGTGGGCAAAATTCTGTACAATAATCGGTACTGGAACCATCTCAGACAAGTGTCTTTAGTTGTTTTAAAAACATATTGAAAAATAGCCTTCTTATCTAACAAACAGTCTAAAGATTCAGACCAGCCAGTTTAAGGAGTTGTCAATAGCACTTAATTGACACGCGAGTAACTCAAACTCAGATTTATCCAAACTTACTGAAAAAAGGACACATATTGGCTCGCTTCAAAAACACAAAAAGATTGCCCCCTCCCCCGTCCCCCAACCCACACCCTGCCTATCCCCCCCCCCCCCCCCCCCGCAAGCAGAGAAAGAAAGCAACAAATTAAAACAGAAACGCCTTCCTCAACAAGTCTTAAATGTGAATTTCTTCTTCAACCAACACTATTATTGTGTCTCATCTACCCGTGAAGGACATCTTGATTGAAGAATGACTTTCAAGACAATTCAAACTACCAGAACATGCACAGACTGTTGTGCAATTAACCCAGACCGTTAAGCAGACCTGTGAACCCCTGCTTTGCACTGGGAGTATTCTCAATCAAACTTGGTGTATTTTCAAAACAATGAGCGTACTCCACACAGCATTTGAACATCCATGATTCAAAAATATTTAACACGCGTTCGTCGAACCGTTAATTTAGTTTACCAATACTCGATTAAAACAAATGCTTCTTTCAACGTTTACTGAAAACAATTATAATCATGTAATTATTATATGTCAAAATACTGGATCAGCTTCGGGATGCGCTTGTGAAGAAAAGTAGTCTAGGAATTGTTCTCGTCGTATTTTTTTCCACTGGCCGTACTGATCGCAGGCTATTCTAGACAATCATGCGTACAAAATACGGCGACATCGTATGGGTCTGGTTAAGCCTCTCTTCCCACGCCTGTTCAAACCCAGCCACTATACTCCCGCCATCATCCTCAGTCTGCATTTTTCCAGCGTCGCGGACGACGCTGGTATCTGCGGTCGGGAAGACTTTTGAGGAATTTGCCTGCAGGGCGCCGCCATGTTTTCTGTGCTCGACTGCGAGCAGACCACAGGCACATTACACACAAAATTCTTGTAGGCATACACAGACGCAACATAGCATATACAGACAATAACACCCACAACACTTCAACTGCATATGAAAGGAATAAAAATAAATCCGCAAATCAGTCGCGCACAATACACCAGTTAGAAAAACAAGGAGTACCAAAGCGGCGTGCAGAAACTAAACTGACTCGGAGACTGAGAAGAAACATTTATCACACGATGTGGATAGCAAACATTAAAATAAAACAGATAAGTCAAGCAAAAAATAAACACAAATATCGAAAACACAATAAACAAAGGTAAAGAAAACAAAAAGAGATGCTTGCCGACAGTCAGTGTGTGTGTGCGTGGTTTGCCGTGTGCGTCAGCGGGGTGTGTCACAGTGTGTGTGTGTGTGTGTGTGTGTGTGCGTGCGCGTGCATGCGTGCGTAGGCTACGTTCTTGCGTGTGTGCGTTCGAATGAGAAAGAAGAGAGAGAGAGGATTGAACAATGAGGTCACGTTCTCTGTCACATGAATACATATACACACACTGAAGGCTACTTCGGACACGAACACTTGCCAACAACTGTGGTTGGACATGCTTTTGAAATGTAATATTTTTTCGACATGATTTCTGGACATACGAATCCCGCTGTGTTGCCTACTGATGTTGCGAATGATGAAGGTTTTGAGTTGACTGACCTTGAGGAGGGATTGCATCAGGCGTTTATCGTCTCAAATTATATCCTTGCTACTTTTCAGGAGTCAACTATTGCCATTCATGGTAACTTGGATAGTCAATGTTTTTATTTGTTTGATTCCCATCAAAGAAACAGAAATGGTAACCATTCTTCAAATGGCGCTGCAGTTTTGATGTCATCAAGTTAATTCCTTTGCAGAATTGATTGATTTTCTCAAAAGCCATTATCAATGTGTTCATTTCTGTCCAACTGCAATGCAAACTCAATGTGGAGGAAACAAGGATTCATTACAAACAAGTCATCCCTGTACATCAACAGATTTATGTACCTCAATCAATACTGCTAGTATGAGTGACAGGAATCTAAAAGAAAAAAACAACCAAACGCAAATGTACTAGTACTTCTACGACTCGTTTGAATGTAAAACAGAAATGTAACACTATCTGTGACAATGACGGTTCTACGACTCGTTTGAAGGACAGTATAGATCGAACCTTAACCCACAACTACGACAATTTGTGTCAGACTTTTTTGAACAGGAAAATATGCCTCTGTTCAACAGTAACCAAAACATGGAAGATATTTTTGAAACTTTACAGAAATGTAACACTAGCCTATCTGTGACAATGTTGCTTTTGAATTGAACCCACATTTGTTGAACAGGAGAGAATGTTCCTGTTCAACAGTGCCCAAAACACTGAATCTGACGTTTTTGAATCTTTTCTGTCATCTAACTGAATCTGACGTTTTTGAATCTTTTCTGTCATCTAACCCAATTGCTCATGACTTCATCGATCTTGAACATGCCTACTTTTCAAAGAAAGACAGACAAAAGCGAAATCTGCATGTTAGCCATCTGCCTGAAATGGTCAATGCACTTTTGTAAAATTGTCACAGCTGTTATGCACTTTTGTGAAATGGTCAGTGCTGTTGTGCACTTATGCAAAACTTGGTGCTGTGCTGTTAACATTTGAACAAAATGCAAAATGCATTTTGTTCAAATGTTTAGTGCAACTTGCTACTATATAATCGCTGTATGCGCTTTGTGGTAATAATGCACTGTTGTGAAAAGTTTGCGCTAAATGTTGGCACTATGCATCATTGTTGGAGCACCCTCCTGTAGATGCACCATGCTGAAAAATGTACTTATGAATCAAGCATTGACTGAAATAAACAATTTATATATCCAGCACAACATGCAATTCATTAACTTTTGACCCTAACCTTTAACACTTCCCAAAATAAATCTTTGGTGGACATTGCATCGACGCTGTTCATTTTGAATGAACATTTTTCTTGTACTTTTATTTACGCTAGGAAAGATCAGCATAAGACGCCATCAGTTTAGCCATCTATTTTCGGTCAAAACCGGATCAGACCGGATGCGAGCGAGCAGGGCACAATTATCTCTTTTTACACCAGCAGCCGGTCAAGATCGAACGGCGCGAGCACTCGCTCACTGCAGAGATAACGGTCTCTTTTCAATCAGGATCAGACGCCCGACAGCCTCGCTTTGGTCGCACAACAGTAGCAGACGATTTCCGGTCGATGTTTTCAGTTCCAGGAACAAAGACAGCAGGAAGTGCTGTCGAGCAAATACCTACATCAAGGGGAGTAGCCAGACTCTATAGGAAATTGATTTCCCCTCTCACAGTGTCCGAGGAATTAAAGTCTGCCTTGTTCTTAAGTATTGGTGTGTTTTCTGTCTATATCTGAACTTGTACTGGAGTGTTTCAAGATAAATCTAGTTTCTCGGATGTAGCTCTCTCCAAAACATGGTGTCCTTCTCCTTGACCTCACTGATTACGTTCCGCCTTGAACATAAGCCTAATGGAATGAGCCGAATAAAAACATCTCCGACAGAGTTATTTCCGGACAACGTCTATTCGACAGTATTGGTGTTAACCGGTAATTACCATTGTACCGGTTGAAATGAGAAAATAACGGAAAAAACGGCTGCCGGTATAGTATGACCTACCGGTTGATTTTAAGAACTACCGGTTTTTTTCGCTGGTAAAACAACAAAAGCAGTACTCTGAGTTGGACTCTTACTGGTTCCAATAACCAGCCTACCGGTTTTTTTCTGGACACTTTGCATCATACAAGTTTGTGTACCGGTTTGAAAAAAATACTAGCGCCATCACTGATTCGATCATACTGACCTTGCGGCTTGAAATAAGGCTTATGGAATTGATCCATTAAAAATCGTGGTCAAGTTATATATTTACGGACAACGTTCAATCTATGCACTGACTTTGTTTTTCCTTATCGTTGAGGCCAATAGGCATGCGCTGGAAAAAAAGGCTTATGGAATTGATCGATTAAAAACCCTGGCAGAGTTATTTACGGACAACGTTCATTTCTATGCCACTGACCTTGCTTCGCCTTGTTGAAGAGGCCATTGATCGATTAAAAACTGGAGAAAAATCACACCCAGAACGAATGCTAACGTTCCAAAATTTAGAATAAAAAATCAAGAATGGTAGGTTATTGAAACGTTTCGCTAGCATCTTGCAAGCGAATTTCATCGACAATTTTAAGATAAGTTCATTATTGTCTGTATCATTAGTGTCTGTATCATTATTGTCTGTATCATTAGTGTCTGTATCATTAGTGTCTGTATCATTAGTGTCTGTATCATTAGTGTCTGTATCATTATTGTCTGTATCATTATTGTCTGTATCATTAGTGTCTGTATCATTAGTGTCTGTATCATTAGTGTCTGTATCATTAGTGTCTGTATCATTAGTGTCTGTATCATTAGTGTCTGTATCATTCGTGTCTGTGTCATTAGTGTCTGTATCATTAGTGTCTGTATCATTAGTGTCTGTGTCATTAGTGTCTGTATCATTATTGTCTGTATCATAATTGTCTGTATCATTAGTGTCTGTATCATTAGTGTCTGCATCATTAGTGTCTGTATCATTATTGTCTGTATCATTAGTGTCTGTATCATTATTGTCTGTGTCTGTATCATTATTGGCTGTATCATTAACGTCTGTATCATTATTGTCTGTATCATTAGTGTCTGTGTCTGTATCATCAGTGTCTGTGTCATTAGTGTCTGTATCATTAGTGTCTGTATCATTAGTGTCTGTGTCATTAGTGTCTGTATCATTATTGTCTGTATCATTATTGTCTGTATCATAATTGTCTGTATCATTAGTGTCTGTATCATTAGTGTCTGTATCATTAGTGTCTGTATCATTAGTGTCTGTATCATTAGTGTCTGTGTCTGTATCATTATTGGCTGTATCATTAACGTCTGTATCATTATTGTCTGTATCATTAGTGTCTGTATCATTATTGTCTGTATCATTAGTGTCTGTATCATTAGTGTCTGTATCATTAGTGTCTGTATCATTAGTGTCTGTGTCATTAGTGTCTGTATCATTATTGTTTGTCGACTTTAAAGACCAGTGGGTCGACGCACTGTAAATGTAACGTTTTATTTGGTCATGAATTAAGCATTCAAATAACATACCACTCTTGCTTTTTGATCAAGTAAAACCCTGGCAGAGTCATTTCCGGACTATGTGCATTCTACGCCAGTGACCTTGCTTCGCCTTGTCGCCTTCGCCTTGTCGTTGAGGCCCGTAGGCATGTGCTTGAAACAAAGCTGATGGAATTGATGGATTAAAACCCTGGCAGAGTTATTTACGGATAAAGCTTATCGATTAAACATTGGAAAGCCTTCTTGGAGTCATGTGACGTCAGAGTCCCACACAAACTCGTCTTCAGGCGGCTAGCCAATACTACAAAACAGTGCATGTTTGTGTGCGTTCAATCGTCAAAACAAAAAATAAATTCTGACAAAAATAGATCGATACATAAATGTTATTTGTATTTTTGATAAAAAGATATTTTACACAGTTCTCAACAGTCATTGTTCACCTCGACCGCCGGCGCTGTATCGGAGGAACACTGACTGTCTCGATCTGTGTAAAATGTCAAAAAAATGATCAACAATACAAATAACGTGCATTCTATACCACTGACCATGCTTTTCCTTGTCGTTCAGGCCATTAGGCATATGCTGACTAAGGTCCCTGCTAGCCGCCCCTGTTGACTCCATGTCTTTCACTGCATTCTCTTTCACTGACCGCTTTTTGCGCAGGCGCGGGCTGAACTTGATAAACTTCCGGCTCTTGGTCGACTGCAACAGAAAAGAGTGAGATTCTGTTAGGAGTGAGTTTTTTTGGGTGTTTTTGTTCTCCTGAGTTGAAGTTGCCGGCTTGGTTCGTTTAACTTTGTAGTTTTGTGTGTGTTTAATTTTGTTTGGTTGTTGTTGGTGTTTTCTGTCACTAATAGACACACACACACACACACACACACACACACACACACACACACACACACACACACACACCCATACTCTCTCTGCATCTCTCTCAACCTAACCCCACTCCAAACCACACAAGAACAGCCCAAACACACACACACGTACAACACACAAACACATTTACATACACGCACAAACACACACACACACACACACACACACACACACACACACACACACACACATATATATTAAACAGAAGCAATACGGTTGCAACAGTGCTACACTCAGAGTAGGTGACAAGCATTCCCTACAGTGCGCACGCTGGAATGACATTTTCCAAAGGATGGGTGCATGCCTAAACTCTAACGGCCCAACAACGGGAAAAAACAAAACAATACAAAATAAATTCAACCCCCTACATTAAAAACAAAAAGACAGACAGACAGACAGAGAAAAGTTTTGTTGTTGTTGTTGAAGAAGAAGAACAGGACTTTTGCAATGTTTGGTACACATTGTGCGCGACGGTACCAATCTGACCGTGCATTTCCCCTGAAAGCGGCTGCCTAAATGGCGGGGTTAAAACGGCCATGCACGTAAGAACCCACTCGTGCAAAACCACTAGTGTACGTGGGAGTTTCAGCCAACGAAGAAGAAGCAGAAGACCGCACTTTGTCTCCACTGAGATAATCCCCCTTTGTGCACGTAAGAAAACACGAAGTAAGGAGGCAGGGCAACAGGAGTATGTTCTCAATCCCAGGTGGGGTATTCTGTGACTGCCAAGACCGCAAGGAACTCAATCTTCTTCGCAGATCAGAGACGACAATTACAGGTCTAGGACTAAGAACATTCCTTCCACTCTTGGTCTGTCTGTCTGTCTGTCTGTGTGGATTACTCTCTCTCTATTTCTCTCTGTCTCTGTCTCTCTGTCTGTCTCTGTCTCTCTGTCTCTGTCTCTCTCTCTCTCTCTCTCTCTCTCTCTCTCTCTCTCTCTCTCTCTCAATACACCATCCCATTTCTGCTGACGTTAATACATCTATAACAAAATAAAAAGCCACCACATATTAATTGAAACAAACTTTTGACGAAATCCGTCAGTCGGCCTATTGCTATTTCTCCGTGTATAACGTGCAACCTTCCGCTGCTGTGAGTTTCAAATCGATGTGGCGCGGTCATGATGATAAGGGGATCCTGGAAGTCAGCCATTTTTGGTTTGTGCACTCGGTAACCTTGGTTTTTATCACTCATGGAGGTGTCATGTCTTGGGGAGGGGGAGAGGTGAGTGGTGGGGGCGGGTGCCGGCGCGCGTCTCGATGGATTGATTGAGAGAGAGAGAGAGAGAGAGAGAGAGAGAGAGAGAGAGAGAGAGAGAGAGAGAGACTTAGACTTAGACTTAGAACATTTTATTGACATAAAGGATAAACATTTTAAGCCAAGGGCCTAATCTTACAACGTGCCCTTTACATTAACACTAACACATCCGCACGCATATAAACAACATAATATAATGA
>NW_027127331.1:0-2000 GCF_037325665.1 Littorina saxatilis
CAATTTGAACTAATAGTGATTGCCATATTTTGTGTGAAAAGAGGTTCCAACAAGAATGTTCATGTAACACACACACACATGCGCGCGAGCACACACACACATTAACACCAACACACACACACCAAAGAATGCAGAAGAACCAATACATTTCAAGATTTTATTCTTCTTCCAGGAAAAAGTCCAAAGGAATATTTTAAGACAAATACAAACTTTTCAAAACTTCGGCATAATATTTTGTCACAATGCTCTTTGTTTGTTTGTTTGTTTATTTGTTGCTTAACGTCCAGCCGACTACGCAGAGCCATATCAGGACGAGGAAGGGGGGGATGAAGGGGGCCACTTGTCAAGCGATTCCTGTTTACAAATGCACTAACCCATTACTTGTGTCCCAGCAGGCTTTAGTAAAACTAAATTAATACCTACTGGAAGATTACCAGTTTCCAGTATGTTAAAATAGGCTTAACCTATCTACTGCTGGACTTACATCAGAACACTAACAGATTAAACTATACATGAATCGCGAGACAAGCGGCAAGAGAAGAGATTTTTGGAAAAAATACAGGTGAATGAGCAAGAAGGCAGAAAAAAGAAAAGAATTCATGAAGAAAAAGAGAGCATGACAGGAAAGAGGAACCAAAAATCTACCTTACAGCAAACTAGAAAGCTCCTGCGGTTCCAAAAACAGGAGGGGCCTTTAATTTCATAACCGCAGTGCCCCACTGCGGGATCACAATGCTTTGGAAAGCAATTGAGAATAATGAACCTCAATTGAAATAAAGGAATTGCACACAACAGATCATATGTACAGTCAAATGTTAACCATTGCCAGTATGGAACCTTTCAAATTACAATCTTTATATGCATTTAATTTCTTTCTTTCTTTATTTGGTGTTTAACGTCGTTTTCAACCGTTCAAGGTTATATCGCGACGGGGAAAGGGGGGAGATGGGATAGAGCCACTTGTTAATTGTTTCTTGTTCACAAAAGCACTGATCAAAAAATTGCTCCAGGGGCTTGCAACATAGTACAATATATGACCTTACTGGGAGAATGCAAGTTTCCAGTACAAAGGACTTAACATTTTATTACTGCTTGACTAAAATCTTTACAAACATTGACTATATTCTATACAAGAAACACTTAACAAGGGTAAAAGGAGAAACAGAATCCGTTAGTCGTATCTTAAGACATGCAGGGGAGCATCGAATAAATTCTTCCCCCTAACCCACGGGGGGTGCATTGAATTTGGAAACAAAATAAAATCATCGATTATTTATAACAGCTTGTTATATACTTCAATGGAATGTTTTGATTTAGGTACCCTCCACACCATGTCTATATTTCTTCTTATATCAGAGTTAGGATTACGGTAAGACAAAAGCAAACATATCAATCAGTAGCAAATAGGGCTTCATCATACTCATAACACACATGGTTTAGCACTTTATATTAACAATTTAAGGCCAAAAGGAAAAACATGTCTGTTTCCGGTAACCCGACCGACCCTATTTTTAAGCGCCAACCTTAAAGTTTTTTTCCGCTTTTCGCACCAAAAAAAGACAAAAACAAATATGAAATCAAGTATACTTTATTTAGTTTCAATAAATCTAGGTCAAAAACATGTGCTAAATAATTGTAAGTAAACTAAGGTAGCTTTTAAAATAAAAATTTAAAAAAAACACGTAAAAAGACGTCAACAAAACGTAAGAAAAAGGTTAAAAAAAAGTAAAAAACGATTTAAAAAAAACGACCGACCCTATTTTTTCGGCGATGTTACCGGAAACAGACATATTTTTATTTCTGGCCTAATGAATAGTGCATGCATGTACAATCTTCCTCATCCAACCCATCATGTTAGCCACCACGGATATGTCCAGGTCTTAGCATGGGAATTGAGAGCATCCCTCCCTTTGAACACACACCAAAACTCAGCAGCCTGGCTACTTTCTGTGTATATAGTGGACATTGTATGTTCAAATTAATTTAGTTCCCCACACCAG
>NW_027127332.1:0-1000 GCF_037325665.1 Littorina saxatilis
CCTACATCACAGAGAAAGCTAAGAAACACCGTCTTACCTTCGCGGCCAATGCCAGCGACAAGTTCTGCAAAACTACACAGCGCATTGTTCCTTCTGGCTGAATCCTGCACACTACATTATGGAAAACAATGTTTTTAACTGAGAAAAAAAAAGACCGTAAAAGTGTAAATTTGCATGTAAGGATGAAATGTCCTTCAGCGAATGTTGCGTTACTGGACAATATCATAATGGTGTCTTAAAATGAACAAAGACTTTTAAAAAGAGTACTGCAATGCTCTGTCTATAAAGACAACTGCAAATATGAAGCAACAATTCGACCAGATTTATCAGAGTTAAAATCCTACATAAATGACTCCTATTAGTACAATGTTGACTTTGTATCTTATACTTTGACACACGGACATCCTGCAGGTGAATCCTTTTCTGCGAACTACATGTACGCCTATATACTACTATACTTGAAAACTTGTATACTTTCAGCATCATTCTTTTTTTACCCGGTCGTCTCTGACACATATCGTGACTTAATCGTCAAAGTAGCAGAGGCGTCAAATTAAAGTTAGAAAAAAACAACTCCCCCCGCCACCCACCCCCCTCCCCTCTCCCGAAAAAAAGAAATAGAGACACAGAACAAAAATGTAAAAAAAAAAAAAAAAAAAAAAAAAGGAGAAATACTATCTTAACTGAATTGATACGAAAAGAGAAAAATAGAAAATAATCAAGAATGTACAAACCACTGCACCCCGATTACCTTACAAAGAGGCGCAACCACCACACAAGGTGTGTCGATATCATGTGTCGTCATTGCAGGGACATCACATGGTGAAAGGGTGTGAAACGGCGAGACTCTGCGAGAGAAGAAAGAGTGACAGCTAATTAACTCGTATATTGATGGTTCACTGTGTGTGTGTGTGGAGGGAGGGGGGGGGGCGGGGCGGGGGTGTATGTGTGTTTGGGGGAGGATGTGTGTGTGTGTGTGTGTGTGTGTGTGTGTGTGCGT
>NW_027127333.1:0-1206 GCF_037325665.1 Littorina saxatilis
AAAACAACTCTCACCCCCCCCCCCCCACACACACACACCCCTTTCCATCACCAGCCCCCAAATCTCCCCCATACACACTTGCCCGCAAGGCAGAGATCTGGCCACTGAATCATCCTGTGGGCAGTATCGCTTAGATGTGTCCAGATTATCGATGAGGCGACCTGATTGATCGGGGACAAGAAATCTGATCATGGCGGAGAGATCGATCAGTCTCTCAATGCCTCTCGTGATTGTCTGCCATCTTTTGACCTTTCCTATTTTTTTTTCTTTTTCTGGGTTGATGAATCTGTCTCTCTCTCTCTCTCTCAATTTTTGTCTTTGCGTATTTCGTTGGATACTTGTTATGTGTGTGCTGCTCGTGTCTTGTTTTACGATTTTTCCCTCAGGGATTTCAGGTCATAAAGGTTGTGTAGTACAGACAACATTATACGGATAGTAGTTTGCTATCTTGCGCGCGCGCGCACGTAGGCGCGCACACGTACACACACACACACACACACACACACACACACACACACACACACACATACACAGCCATCTCTTGTGAAGTCGGTTGTGCATTTACCACATCTAAAACATTTTTTTCGCGTGTGTGGTCACACACACACACACACTCACACAGATGAAGAAGCATGTGGAAAGAAAATTGACACCTAAAGAGGAAAAAATTCAAGCACAAGGACGAAGAAAAACAAAAGAGAAATGAAAACGGAAATCAAAAACAGAGGCCTTTAGCACCAAAAAAGAACAACAGAATATGATGACAAGGGAGGGGGGGGGGGGGGAGAGCGACGGTGACGGGAGGGTCGAGGTTAAGCCCGATGATTGGAAGCCGAAAACAAGGCTCTGTCTTTTGTCGTCACGTTTGGCATCAAGCTGTGTCCCTGATGGACAAAAGAACAGGAAAGAAAGGAAAACAAAAGACAAAACAAGACAAGAGAGGACCAAACGTAAAAACCAGGGGAAAAAAGTGCTAGGCCGAGGCACATTCAACTTTTTCCCCGTATTGATAATTACTGCAACATGCCTTTTTGTGCACTACCGCGATCCCTACTGATCACTCGCCTCTCACCTCCCACCTTCCAAAAATGAGAAGTTGTGGCTTGTAACAGATTTAGTCTCAATAGTGCAATCTAGGTACAGTATCAGGGGTACCAAGAGGCTTTGTAACGCAATATTTTACTTACACTAATTAGTAATACAGCA